>NC_088410.1:105089297-105389297 GCF_034236695.1 Oncorhynchus nerka | reverse complement strand
GATGCTGGCACGAAGACCACACTCAGTCAGCTGTATAAGGAAATAAGCAAACAGGAAACCACTCACCCAGAGGTGGCGCTCCTAGGACTTTAATGCAGGGAAACTTAAATCAGTTCTACCAAATCTCTATCAACATGTTAAATGTGCAACCAGAGGGAAAAAAAATCTAAATCACCTGTACTCCACACACAGGGACGCGTACAAAGCTCTCCCTCGCCTTCCATTTGGTAAATCTGACCACAGCTCTACCCTCCTGATTCCTGCTTACAAGCAAAAATTAAAGCAGGAAGCACCAGTGACTCGGTCTATAAAAAAGTGGACAGATGAAGCAGATGCTAAACTACAGGACTGTTTTGCTACTTTAGACTGGAATATGTTCCGGGATTCTTCCGATGGCATTGAGGAATACACCACATCAGTCACTGGCTTTATCAATAAGTGCATCGAGGACGTCGTCCCCACATTGACTGTATATACATACCCAAACAATCCTGTATATACATACCCAAACAATCCAACCAGAAGCCATGGATTAAAGGCAACATTCGCAACATTCGCACTGAGCTAATGGGTAGAGCTGCTGCTTTCAAGGAGTGGAACTCTAACCCGGAAGCTTACTAGAAATCCTGCTATGCCCTGCGACGAACCATCAAACAGGCAAAGCATCAATACAGGGCTAAGGTTGAATCATACTTCACTGGCTCCGAAGCTCATCGGATGTGGCAGGGCTTGCAAACTATTACAGACTACAAAGGGAATCACAGCCATGAGCTGCCCAGTGACACGAGCCTACCAGACGAGCTAAATCACTTCTATGCTCGCTTTGAGGCAAGCAACACTGAGGCATGCATGAGAGCATCAGCTGTTCTAGACGACTGTGTGATCACGTTCTCCGTAGCCGACGTGAGTAAGACCTTTAAATAGGTCAACATACACAAGGCTGCGGGGCCAGACGGATTACCAGGACGTGTGCTCCGGGCATGTACTGACCAACTGGCAGGTGTCTTCACTGACATTTTCAACATGTCCCTGATTAAGTCTGTAATACCAACATGTTTCAAGCAGACCACCATAGTCCCCGTGCCCAAGAACACAAAGGCAACCTGCCTAAATGACTACAGACCCGTAGCACTCACTTCCATAGCCATCAAGTGCTTTAAAGGTTGGCAATGGTTCACATCAACACCCTTATCCCAGAAACCCTAGACCCACTCCAATTTGTATACCGCCCAAACAGATCCACAGATGATGCAATCTCTACTGCACTCCACACTGTCCTTTCCCACCTGGACAAAAGGAACACCTATGTGAGAATGCTACTCATTGATTACAGGTCAGCGATCAACACCATCGTGCCCTCAAAGCTCATCAATTAGCTAAGGATCCTGGGACTAAACACCTCCCTCTGCAACTGGATCCTGGACTTCCTGACGGGCCGCCCACAGGTGATGAGGGAAGGTAGCAATCCATCTTCCACCAGCCTTTCAAAGCACTTCATGACTACAGACGTGAGTGCTACGGGTCGGTTGTCATTTAGGCAAGTTACCTTAGATTTCTTGGGCACAGGCACTATGGTGGTCTGCTTAACACATGTTGGTATTATAGACTCGGACAGGGAGAGGTTGAAAATGTCAGTGAAGACACTTGCTAGACACTAGTTGGTCAGCACATGCTTGTCCTTGTAATCCATCCGTCTGGCCCTGCAGCCTTGTGAATGTTGACCTGTCTAAAGGTTTTACTCTCATCAGCTGCGGAGAGCATGATCACACAGTCTTCCGGTACAGCTGGTGCTCTCATGCATGTTTCAGTGTTATTTGCCTCGAAGCGAACATATAAGTAGTTTAGCTCGCCCGGTAGACTCGTGTCACTGGTCAGCTCTCAGCTGTGCTTCCCTTTGTAGTCTGTAATGGTTTGCAGGCCCTGCCACATCCGACGATCGTGAGATCTGGTGTAGTATGACGCGATCTTAGTCCTGTATTGACGCTTTGCCTGTATGATGGTTCGTCGGAGGGCATAACGTAATTCTTATAAGCTTCCGGGTTAGAGTCTCGCTGCTTGAAAGCGGCAGCTCTAGACTTTAGCTCAGTGCGGATGCTGCCTGTAATCCATGACTTCTGGTTGTGGTATGTACATACGGTCACTGTGGGGACTATATCATCAATACTTATTGATGAAGCCAATGACAGATGTGGTGTACTCCTCAATCCAATCGGAGGAAACCCGGAACATATTCCAGTCTGTGCTAGCAAAACAGTCATGTAGCTTAGCATCTGCTTCATCTGACCACTTTGTTATTGATCTAGTCACTGGTGCTTCCTGCTTTAAATTTTGTTTGTAAGCAGAAATCAGGAGAATGGAATTATGGTCAGATTTGCCAAATGGTGGGTGAAGGAGAGCTATGTATTCATCTCTGTGTGTGGAGTATAGGTTGCCCAGAGATCTTTTCCCTCATTTAACATGCTGATAGAAATTTCGTAAAACAGATTTAAGTTTCCCTGCATTAAATTCCCCGGCTACTAGGGGTGCCGCCACTGGGTGAGCGTTTTCTTGTTTGCTTGTGGTGGAATACAGCTCATTCAATGCTATCTAAGTGTCAGCCTCTGACTGAGGTGGTATGTAAACAACTACAAAGAATACAGATGAAAACTCTCTAGGTAGGTAGTGTGGTCTACAGCTTATAATGAGAAACTCTACCTCAGGCGAAAAATAGCTTGAGACTTCCTTAGATGTCGTGCACCAGCTGTTGTTTACAAAAAGACATAGACCGCTGCCTCTTGCTTTTCCAGACGCGGCTGTTCTATCCTGCCGGTACATCGTATAACCAGCCAGCTGTATGTTGATATTGTCATCGTTCAGCCACGACTCCGTGAAGCATAAGATATTACCGTTTTTAATGTCCTGTTTGGTAGTTTAAACTTCCCAGTAACTCGTCCATTTTATTTTCCAAAGATTGCATGTTTGCAGGATTGAGAGAAGTGGGGGTTTATTCGATCGCCTCCGACTCCTCAGAAGGCAGCCCGCCCTCCGGCCTCTCTTTCTCCGCCTCCTCTTCACGCAGATCGCGGGGGTCGGGGCCTGTTCCCGAGTGAGTCGTATATCCTTCGCCTCGGGCTCGTCAGAGTCGTGAAAAAAGAAAAAGGATTCTGCTAGTCCGTTGTGAGGAACTGCAGTCCTGAAGTCTAGAAGTTATTTTTGGTCATAAGAGACGGTAGAGGCAACATTAGGTACAATGTAGGTACATTCTCATTTAGTTTTGAGTAAGTACCACAAACATATGAAGCAATAATGAATTTTTATTGACTTTGTGCTCAACTTACTAGAAGTATTTGAAATGCTTTTGGGTTTATAATGTGTTATTTCCATACTGCCCGAATTTGTTTTCAGTTATTTTAGATTTGTTAGAAAAATATTGGTTTATTTATTTCACATGACAAAAATGAATACTAGTCCTATCTGGAAAAACATGTAGATATCAATTAGAGTGAAGGAAAATGTAAAACAGACCTATTTCACAGTTTTATTTTGTTAGAGTTTATTGGTTTAGATCAGACTCAAACGGTTTGTTTCTCTCTGTGCTGGTTTGAGTTGCATACAGTGTCTTCAGAAAGTGTTAACACCCCTTGACTTGTTGTGTTACAGATGACATTTAACATAGATTCAATTGAAATGTTATGTCACTGGCCTATCCCTATAATGTGAAAGTGGAATTATGTTTTTAGAAAATGTTTACAAATGAATAAAAAATGAAAAGCTGAAATGTCTTGAGTCAATAAGTATTCAACCCTTTTGTTAATGCAAAGCCTCAATAACTTCAGGAGGAAAAACCTGCTTAAAAAATATGCTTAACAAGTCACACACTCTGTGTGCAAAAATAGTGTTTAACATGATTTTTGAATGACTACTTCATCTCTGTACCCCACACATAAAAGTATCAGTAAGGTCTCGCAGTCGAGCAGTGAATTTTAAACAGATTCAACCACAAAGCCCTGGCAGGTTTTCAATTGCTTCACAAAGAAGGGCACCTATTGGTAGATGGATACAAATAAAAATAGCACATTAAATATCCCTTTGAGCATGGTGACATTATTAATTATACTTTGGAGGGTGTATCAATAGATCCAGTCACTACAAAGATACAGGTGTCCTTCCTAACTCAGTTGCAGGAGAGGAAGGAAACCACTCAGGGATTTCACCATAAGGCCAATGGTGACTTTAAAACAGTTACAGAGTTTAATGGCTGTGATAGGAGAGGAGAAAACTGAGGATGGATCAACAACATTGTAGTTACTCCACAATACTAACCTAATTGACAGAGTGAAAAGAAGGAAGCCTGTACAGAATACAAATATTCCAAAACATGCATCCTGTTTGCAACAAGGCACTATAGTAAAACTGCAAAAAATGTGGCAAAAAAATTAACTTTGGGTCCTGAATATAAAGTGTTATGTTTGGGTCAAATCCAACACAACACATCACTGAGTACCACTCTTCATATTTTCAAGCATTCAAGCACACTGCCAAAGGTGATTCTAACATGTATTTACTCAGGGGTGAGAATACTTATTGTATGTAAATGAGATATTTCTGTATTTCATTTTCAATACATTTGCTAAAATGTCTAAAAGCCTATTTTCACTTTATCATTATGGGGTATTGTGTGTAGATGGGTGAGAGAAATAAATCAATTTAAATTCAGACTAACACAACAAAATGTTTAAGTCAAGGGGTATGAATACTTTCTGAAGACGCTGTAGCAGGGGTGTCAAAGTCAAATGGACGGAGGGCCAAATAAAAAAATCAGCTACAAGACGAGGGCCGGACTGTTCGAATGTTCATTGAAAAATTTTTAAATGACGCATATAGTCTAGTGAACCTAATTGAACCTACTGAAAACCTAACAAATATATTACAATATGATCAGATAAATAAAGCAATATTTTCTTATGGCTCTGTCAGTAATCTTTAATTTTCAACAGACACAAAAGACAAATTTCCTTTATATAAATATCCCCATAACATGAACATTAAATGAAAGAAACCGGTATTCAAGGCACCATCAGTAGACTATATTTTCTATTTTAGCAAAAGTGGGCTAAATTTACTTCAAAGAAAAAACAATAATAGCAATTTTCTATCATCCACTCAACTGAAATATTTTAAAATATAATTGGATTGAAATACAAAAAAATAAAGTGCAAAAATCTATTAATCAAAGGAGGCCTCGTTTTAATTCCTCTGCCTTTTGTAGCCTTTGTTCCATGTCCATATTCTTGTTTTTGTCCGCGTGTTTCGTTTCATAATGTCGTCTCAGATTATACTCTTTCAGTACCGCCACACTTTCTCCACACAGAAGACACACAGGTTTTCCAGCTACCTTCGTGAACATATAGGCCGACTCCCACCTTGTTTGAAACCCCGGTTCTCAGTATCCACCTTCCGTTTTGCCATTTTTGATGGGTATCTGAAAGTTAATTTTACTGTGATGCTGACGACTGCTGTGCCAATAAATATTGAAATGAAGCAGCCTACTGCTCGGTGCGTCACCTTTGCATTGTGGGAAATGTAGTATTGGTGCGTGTAAAAGATCTGCGGGCTGCCGGCTTGCTGCGGGCCGGTTCTAATAATAAATCAAGATCATCCCAGGGGCCGTAAAAAACCTTCTTGCGGGCCGGATGTGGCCCGCGGGCCTTGACTCTGACATATGTGCTGTAGAGGGTTCACTTTAAAAAGGGTTCGACATATTGGATCTATTCAGAAATATACATCTCAATAACTATTTTTCAGAAAAGGTTCAATTCTGTAAAGATGGAAACTTTTCATTACAAGATGCCAGTGGATTAATATATTTAATTTTAGGTAAGCAAATTCGTTTTTTAAATCAAATGTGTGAAGCCATAATCGAAGGCCTTTGGTCATTGTGATGAAATATAAGCCTGCAGTGGTTTCAGAGTTTATTATGCTACTATACTGAACAACAATAGATACCCAACATGCAAAGTGTTTGTCCCATGTTTAATGAGCTGAAATAAAAGATCCCCAACATTTTCCAAACTCACAAAAAGCTTATTTCTCTCAAATCTTGTATATGAATTTGTTTACATCCCTGTTAGTGAGTATTGCTCCTTTGTCAAGATAATCCTTTGACCTGACAGGTGTGGCATATCAACAATCTGATTAAACAGCATGATCATTTCACAGGTGCACCTTGTGCTGGGGACAATAAAAGGCCACTCTAAAATGTGCAGTTGTGTCACACAACACAATGCCAGTTTTGAAGGAGCGGTCAATTGGCATGCTGACTGCAGGAATGTCCAACAGAGCTGTTGCCAGAGATTTGAATGTTAATTTCTCTACCAAGTGGGTGGGCCTATGCCCTCCCAGGCCTGCACCCCTGCCCAGTCATGTGAAATCCATAGATTAGGGCGTAATGAATTTAATTAAATTGACTGATTTCCTTCTATGGACTGTAACTCTCTTTGAAATTGTTGCATGTTGCGTTTATATTTTAGTTCAGTGTACTATCCAGTATTTGAGGCCTAGCATTAGAAAATATTATACCACTTTACAAGGTAACCCTGTAAATGAACTTAAAGCATAGCATTAGCAAACACTATACCACTTTACAAGGTAACCCTGTAAATGAACTTAAAGCCTAGCATTAGCAAACACTATACCACTTTACAAGCTAACCCTGTAAATTTATTTATTTATTTATTTCACCTTTATTTAACCAGGTAAGCAAGTTGAGAACAAGTTCTCATTTACAATTGCGACCTGGCCAAGATAAAGCAAAGCAGTTCGACACATACAACGACACAGAGTTACACATGGAGTAAAACAAACATACAGTCAATAATACAGTAAAAAAAACAAGTCTATATACAATGTGAGCAAATTAGGTGAGAAGGAGGTAAAGGCAAAAAGGCCATGGTGGCAAAGTAAATACAATATAGCAAGTAAAACACTGGAATGGTAGTTTTGCAATGGAAGAATGTGCAAAGTAGAAATAAAAATAATGGGGTGCAAAGGAGCAAAATAAATAAATACATTAAATACAGTTGGGAAAGAGGTAGTTGTTTGGGCTAAATTATAGGTGGGCTATGTACAGGTGCAGTAATCTGTAAGATGCTCTGAGAGTTGGTGCTTAAAGCTAGTGAGGGAGATAAGTGTTTCCAATTTAGAGATTTTTTATCGATTCGTTCCAGTCATTGGCAGCAGAGAACTGGAAGGAGAGGCGGCCAAAGAAAGAATTGGTTTTGGGGGTGACTAGATGAACTTAAAGCCTAGCATTAGCAAACACTATACCACTTTACAAGGTAACCCTGTAAATGAACTTAAAGCCTAGCATTAGCAAACACTATACCACTTTACAAGGTAACCCTGTAAATGAATTTAAAGCCTAGCATTAGCAAACACTATACCACTTTACAAGCTAACCCAGTAAATGAATTTAAAGCCTAGCATTAGCAAACACTATACCACTTTACAAGGTAACCCTGTAAATGAGCTTAAAGCCTAGCATTAGCAAACACTATAACACTTTACAAGGTAACCCTGTAAATGAATTTAAAAAACTCAAATAATGAATGATTGATTATGTGACACAAAGCAACAGTCATATGGACAATTGGACAATACTTGTTTCATTGATTTCAGTGTGGTGTTGGTGGATGGATTGTCATGTCCAGTTTCAACTTGAACCTACATTATATATACGAATGTAGGTGGACACCCCTTCAAATGAGTGGATTCGACTATTTCAGCAACACCCGTTGCTGGCTGACGTGTACTATCGAGCACAGAGCCATGCAATCTCCATAGACAAACATTGGCATTAGAATGGCCTTACTGAACAGCTCAGTGACTGTCAGCATGGCACCATCATAGGATGCCACCTTTCCAACAATTGTATTTATTTAACTAGGCAAGTCAGTTAAGAACAAATTCTTATTTACAATGAAGGCCTAACCCTAACCCGGATGACGCTCGGCCAATTGTGTGCTGCCCTATGGGACTCCCAATTACGGCCGGTTGTGATACAGCCTCTAGCACTGATATGCAGTGCCTTAGACCGCTGCACCACTCGTGAACCCAACAGGTTAGTTCGTCAAATTTCTGCCTGGCTAGAGCTTCCCCGGTAAACTGTGAGTGCTGTTATTGTAAAGTGAAAAGGACTAGGAGCAAAAACGTCTCAGCCACAAAGTGGTAGGCCACACAAGCTCAGCTCACAGAACGGGACCGCCGAGCGCTAAAGCGTGTAGCACGTAAAAACCATCTGTCCTCGGTTGCAACACTCACTACCGAGTTCTAAACTGCCTCTGGAAGAAATGTCAGCACAAGAACTGTTCGGTGGGAGCTTCATGAAAGGGGTTTCCAAGGCCGAGAAGTCACACACAAGCCTAAGATACCATGCGCAATGCAAAGCGTCGGCTGGAGTGGTGTAAAGCTCGCCGCTATTGGACTCTGGAGCAGTGCAAACAAGTTCTCTGGAGTGATGAATCACGCTTCACTATCTGGCAGTCCGACGGACGAATCTGGGTTTGGCGGATGCCAAAAGAACTCTACCTGCCCAATGCATAGTGCCAACTGCAAAGTTTGGTGGAGGAGGAATAATGGTCTGGGGCGGTTTTTCATGGTTCGTGCCAGGTCTGTTAGTTCCCGTGAAGGGAATTCTTATTGCTTCAGAATACAATGACATTCTAGATGATTCTGTGCTTCCAACTTTGTGGCAACAGTTCCAGCATGACAATGCCCCCGTACACAAGCGAGGTCCATACAACAATGGTTTGTCCAGATCGGTGTGGAGGAACTTGACTGGCCTGCACAGAGCCCACACCTCAACCTCATCGAACACCTTTGGGATGAATTTGAATGCCGTCTGCGAACCAGGCCTAATCGCCCAACATCATTGCCCGACCTCACTAATGCTATTTAACCAGGTATTTATATATATATATATAACCCTAACCCTTTATTTAACCAGATATTTACATATATAACCCTAACCCTTTATTTAACCAGGTATTTATATATATATAACCCTAACCCTTTTTTTAATCAGGTATTTATATATATATATAACCCTAACCCTTTATTTAACCAGGTATTTATATATATATATATAACCCTAACCCTTTATTTAACCAGGTCGGCCAGTTGAGAACAAGTTGTCATTTACAACTGTGACCTGGCCAAGATAAAGCAAAGCAGTGCGACACAAACAACATCACAGAGTTACACATGGAGTAAACAAGCATACAGTCAATAACACAATAGAAAAAAATCTATATACAGTGTGTGCAAATGAGGTAACATTAGGGAGGTAAGGCAATAAATAGCCTATGGTGGTGAAGTAATTACAATAATAGCAATTAAACACAGGAGTGATAGATGTGCAGAAGATGAATGTGCAAGTAGAGATACTGGGGTGCAAAGGAGAGGAAATAAAAACAATATAGGGATGAGGTAGTTGGATAGGCTATTTACAGATGGGCTATGTACAGGTGCAGTGATCTGTGAGCTGCTCTGGCAGCTGGTGTTTAAAGATTAGTGAGGGAGATATGAGTCTCCAGCTTCAGTGATTTTTGCAATTCTTTCTTTCCGTGCTTTTACACCTGCATTGTTTGCTGTTTGGGGTTTTAGGCTGGGTTTCTGTACAGCACTTTGAGATATCAGCTGATGTACGAAGGGCTATATAAATAAATTTGATTTGATTTGATTTTCCAGTCATTGGCAGCAGAGAACTGGAAGGAAAGGCGGCCAAAGTAGGAATAGGCTTTTGGGGGTGACCAGTGAAATATACCTGCTGGAGCGAGTCATCATTAATGAAGCAAACTAAGAGATTGATGCTTCCGGCCATCAGTGTATATTTCCATTTCTAAACAATGTTGCATGACCTGATCTGGTATTGTTCAGTGTTTGGGTATGAATGAATTGCATGTCTTTAACAAATTGCATAGGCCTACATTTGTATACATTTCCCTGATATATTTAATCGAAATGTTTACTTTCTACAACAAAATGTTTTAACATTCATTGTAAAATGCATTTGAAAGACGTAGCCATTGGGACCTTCAAATTGACCATCTCACACCAGCATTCCTTCAACATTGTGCACAATACATCTTTACATTTACATTTAAGTCATTTAGCAGACGCTCTTATCCAGAGCGGCTTACAAATTGGTGCGTTCACCTTATGACATCCAGTGGAACAGCCACTTTACAATAGTGCATCTAAATCTTTTAAGGGGGGTGAGAAGGATTACTTTATCCTATCCTAGGTATTCCTTAAAGAGGTGGGGTTTCAGGTTTACCTTAGTAACACTCCCCTTCCTCCTCCTTCTACAAGATACTTATGATGTTTATACCTGTATCCTGGAGTCTGTTGAGGAAGAAGAATACTTTACTACTAAATTAATACTAAAATTATTATAATGAACAAAAATATCTTTCTTGCTTTCTCTGGTCAAGAGTAGATAGGCAGGCTAATGTGTCCAACCCAAATACATGCCTACTAATTTGCTTAAATAATTTGCCTATTTTAGCATGCAAAGTAGTGTTAATAGATGTTTCCTTCCTTCCTCGGGTCTGAGAGGCTGGCTAGTCTAAGGAGGGGAGGAGCATAGAAAGGGAACTCTCTTATAAGCCTTGAACTGCTCCATGCATACTCTCGGCGACGCTATAGCCTACAGTAAACAGGGGTAGACTGCATTACTTGATATTGGCCAGAAATTAAACGTTATGATGACACTTTGAGGGCGTTTGGTTCCATATTGCAAATCTCCATAGTTGGGTTTGAGCAAAGAAACGGTTTGATTCAGCCACCAGGCAGAATCAGGACGGGCTTATTTCAGTGTCCAGTTGAGAATGTTAACTTCCAGCCCTGCACCCGAGTGACTTATTCCATCCCAGAGTTGTAAAGTGAGAAGGGACGGCTGTTTAAATGTGATTGCATGTCTCTACGGTATAGCTAGACTACCCAAGTAGGAAGAAAAATTAACGTTTTTATTGCACTCGGTCTTTCCCGCTGACCGAACTGAACCATGCAGCATCCCTTGGACTCGGGGGCTCACTACTATCTTCCGGAGGCTTACAACGAGCACCGCTCCCACTCACATCGCTACCGGAGCTTCATGATCGAAGAGATTCTGACCGACCACTCGGACCATAAGATGTCTACCCCGGCAGGGGAGCTGCTCAAGTTCGGAGTACAAGCTCTGTTATCGGCACGGCCGTACCACAACCACCTGGGTAAGATGCACTGCTTTTGATTCTAGCTTGTTTTAAGATGGAGGTGTGTACCCGAAAAATGTGATTGTATTTGCAATAAGTCTTTTTTATATAGTCTTCTCTAGACCAGGACCGAGTTTGGGAAACCCTACTCCAGATGAATGCTTTTGATTCGTTCAGGCAGTAATTGTCCCAAATGGCGCTCGTAAAACAAGTTGATTTAATGCATCTTTAAATATGTGCCTGTTTACATTTGTGTTTCTGGTATTATTTACTTATTGGAAGTGCACGATCTAGGAACGTTTTAAATGTGTATATATAGGCTACAAATGGTAGGCTATAGGGCAAAGGTCAACCATGCACCCCAAAATAAGCAATCGAGAGAAGCGCGTTACCAGTGCGTGCCTTTTTTATCCTGGTTAGGAGAGTCAGTTAATAACAAATTCTCATTTACAATGACGGCCTACCCCGGGCCAATTGGGACTCCCTATCACGGCCGGATGTGATACAGCCTGGATACGAACCAGGAACGCCTGCACTGCATCGTTTTAGACCGCTGCGCCATTCGGGCACCCTAATTTAGTCACCGTATTTCAAAAACAACATTGTAATTTTATTGGATCTTTAAGGTTTCTAAAGTATATATTGCTGTATCAAAAAAGTTTGTCTTGTGAATGTTTCCACTCGAGCGAATGTTCACACTGGGTCACCAGACTTTAGAAAGGGCGATGCGGGCCTTAAGTTTCACGCAGCGGGTCTCTGCCTTCAGAGTATTGGACTCATGTTCTTTTTCCAGTGTAGTATTATCAATCAATCAGTCAAATGTATTTATAAAGCCCTTCTTACATCGACTGATGTCACAAAGTGCTGTACAGAAACCCAGCCGAAAACCAAAAACGGCAAGCAATGCAGGTGTAGAAGCACGGTGGCTAGGAAAAACTCCATAGAAAGGCCAGAACCTATTACACGTGTTTACATTGATTGGTCATGCGATTTGTAAAACTAGTCCTTGTTTATCGAATACCACTATGTATGCATTTCAGCAGTCATATGGGTCATATGAATTTGGCTCAGGGAAATTGTGTTGGTGGGTGAAAACACACTAAGAGAGCAGTAGTGTGAAGTCACTTTGCGTGTCAATATTTCGACTAGAAAGTAGATGCATTTGGTTACATATGACATTAATTGAAATTATATTTTCAACGTTAATACGAATATACATCTATAATGTTTATAATAATATAACTATTGCTATAAGTATTACCATAATTATAAAATAAATACAATACCATTTTACAATTAAATTATTCTTATTTGTAATGGGCCGAGGCCTATCGTAGTATAATGTAATAATATCTTAAATAGGCTACAATACTACTATGACTTAACTATTATTAAAATAATACAGATATAATATAATACTATAATACTAATAATAATAATAATATTATAAAATAAAATGTTTTAGTAACATTTCTCTGTATTCATGTTAACCTTTAATTTTACCGAGAGAACTGTCATCATCAGTTTGTAATTGCCAAGATAATAGTCAAGTGTGCAGCCTATAGGCATTGTTAAATGAATGATCTTTGTGTAGACCTAGAATAATTCTATTTAAATGTGATATTGTTGGACGTTGACTTTCAGTTTTGAAGACCGACCAGTCGGGTATCCTGAAGTTCCCCATGTCGCCACTCTCTTGTTCACTTGGATCACCGTTAGGCTCTGCTCTCCTATCTGGGGCTCCAGGCCTGCACCACGGCTCAGCCTCTCACCACCTCCCGCTGGACATCCACCTCCGAAGCAAACTGGAGCACCTCGGCGACGGCAGCAGCAAGACCAAAAAGGGCCGACGGAGCAGGACAGTCTTCACTGAGCTACAGCTCATGGGCCTGGAGAAGAGATTTGAGAAACAAAAGTACCTTTCAACACCTGACAGGTATTCAAATGAATTCAATCAACTTCGTTTATCCCCAAGCCCAGTTATTGGTGATGTGCGGAAAAGGCGACAGGCAGAAATAAAAACATGCAAATGCCTTATCTGCAGTTATGACTGATGAAACCAAAGAAAATATCCTCCTTTAATACCATTGACTATCGACTGCTTTTAGTTCAAGGCAGCGTCATAGTGTGCTATTCGAGAATGTAAAGGAAATCTCTCTAATCGCTTCTGTCTTTGTTCATGTAGAATAGATCTTGCTGAGTGTCTGGATCTGAGTCAACTACAAGTCAAGACCTGGTACCAGAACAGGAGAATGAAATGGAAGAAAATAGTAAGTTCTTATTTCTTATTATGAACAATATGACAAGGAGGATAATGACTTGTCAATTATCATGGTTTTATGGTAGGACTAAACCGCTTTATTGCGGACGGTTGAATTGTTTTAACTGAAACTTGAATCGTTTTCACTGTACAGGTCCTACAAGGAGGAGGATTGGAATCTCCAACCAAACCAAAAGGCCGTCCTAAGAAGAATTCCATCCCGTCGAGCGAGCAGCTTTCGGCGCATGAGAGGTCTCGAGACGTCGACCGTAAATCGGACTGTTCCACCTCGCCACTTTCAGACACTAACCAAGAGGAATAATAACGTTGGTGCTCCGAGCCTCCGACTAACAACTGACAACGAACTATCTGACGATGTTCTCCTGACATACAGCCTCTGGGATGCGTAATGTTGCATGCATGGTCGACCGTTGGATCCAAGTGCCTTGACCTTGACGTGGATATGTTGGAATTTAGAGAGCGACTCATGTTCGCCTTCCGTATGAGAGGCGGAACATGATTTTTTACTACTAATCTCGCTCATCCTGGGACGATGTTACCTTTTGTATGATATATTACATCTTCTTTCATCATCAATGTGTTCTCAATACCTACTATGTGCGTCCTTCCGCGTCACGACAAACTGTTTTTACTGCTGTGGAGCGGTAGAGCGAGGAGAGAGGGGACAGAGAAACATCCATCGACCAGTAGGTACTGTTTCATTGCCTCCATTCGAAGGACACACTTTACACAGGTGTTCTGCTTTAGTTTGTTTAGCATATTTACATGTTTTATTCGGTTTTTATTACAAAGATATTTTTGGATGTAATTAAATATTTTTTCACTTACACTTAATTGTTATTTTATTTGTATTTTATATTGAAAGGCAATTTGACCAAAATGGATATTTCCTGCAATCACATACGAATGTTGATGTTGGCAGCTGGGAGGTAATTTTCCCTACAAAACATTACCATTCTGGAACACTTATAGGCCTATCCATCTGCCTTTTCCGTTCCAACGCTGTGATGTGAACAGTCGTTCACTTAATAACATTTTAGCAGTGCTACAATTTCTTGGTGGGTAGGCCTAACATTACGGACAATTCAGCGTGACCTAGACAGCCCTGGGTTTATTTGAACGGAAACGAAATTTAGCGACCAAAGCGAAATATGAGTGCTTAATAATATGACTTTAAGGGCAATTTAACACAAGTAGGTTAACTCCATAGAAAACTGGTGCTTGAACACTCATAACTGAGGCCTACAGGCAAATTCAATATTATAAAATCTAGTGCTCACCACCGATAATGGGAATGATACGGTCATGTTTCAAATATTTCAAACATAATGATCTAATCACACGTTTTTAACTAGACAACAAGTAACCTTTATCGGTCAATAATGACACATCTAAATGATCGTGTAAGGTGATAAGGCCCGAGGGCACTTCACTTTCCAACCATGGAGTCCGTTAAACACACTAGTGAGCATATCGCATACGAGTGAACAGCTTGCAGGTCTCAAATAACAACTCACCACATTAGTTTCTGATTCAATAAAATAGTATCCTCCCTTTCATATTCTCAATAGGGGGATTCTGACCCGAGTTAAGCCGGCATAAATCAACATATCAACTTTCTCACAGTAAAGTTATGAAATGATGTGCCATTATGCAGCATTTACATTGTAAGGCCTTTTAACTTGCTACCCCGACATTCTCTGTCATGTTAAATATGAACCACTATCATTATCGACCGTCAGTAGGCCCAATGACCACACATAGGCCTATTTAACTGCCAATTAACTGTTAGTTCCCTACAGTTGGTGTAGGCTACATTATCATTCCATTTAATTACGCTGTTAGTTCCCTTCAGTTGGTGTAGCCTACATTATCATTCCATTTAATTACCTGTTAGTTCCCTTCAGTTGGTATATCCTACATTATCATTCCATTTCATTAACTGTTAGTTCCCTTCAGTTGGTATAGCCTACATTATCATTCCATTTAATTAACTGTTAGTTCCCTTCAGTTGGTATAGCCTACATTATCATTCCATTTAATTAACTGTTAGTTCACTTCAGTTGGTGTAGCCTACATTATCATTCCATTTAATTAACTGTTAGTTCACTTCAGTTGATGTAGCCTACATTATCGTTCCATTTAATTACACTGTTAGTTCCCTTCAGTTGGTATAGCCTACATTATCATTCCATTTAATTAACTGTTAGTTCCCTTCAGTTGGTATAGCCTACATTATCATTCCATTTAATTAACTGTTAGTTCCCCTCAGTTGGTGTAGCCTACATTATCATTCCATTTAATTGCACTGTTAGTTCCCTTCAGTTGGTGTAGCCTACATTATCATTCCATTTAATTACGCTGTTAGTTCCCTTCAGTTGGTATAGCCTACATTATCATTCCATTTAATTAACTGTTAGTTCCCTTCAGTTGGTGTAGCCTACATTATCATTCCATTTAATTACACTGTTAGTTCCCTTCAGTTGGTATAGTCTACATTATCATTCCATTTAATTACACTGTTAGTTCCCTTCAGTTGGTATAGCCTACATTATCATTCCATTTAATTAACTGTTAGTTCCCTTCAGTTGGTGTAGCCTACATTATCATTCCATTTAATTACACTGTTAGTTCCCTTCAGTTGGTATAGTCTACATTATCATTCCATTTAATTAACTGTTAGTTCCCTTCAGTTGGTATAGCCTACATTATCATTCCATTTAATTACACTGTTAGTTCCCTTCAGTTGGTATAGCCTACATTATCATTCCATTTAATTAACTGTTAGTTCCCTTCAGTTGGTATAGCCTATATTATCATTCCATTTAATTAACTGTTAGTTCCCTTCAGTTGGTATAGCCTATATTATCATTCCATTTAATTACACTGTTAGTTCCCTTCAGTTGGTATAGCCTACATTATCATTCCATTTAATTACATAGTTTCGTTTACCTTACTTTGCTTCCACTGTAAACGCTGTCATGGCCATGCGGTTGTTTCTGAGGACCATTAGTAACAGTTGATAATAAAAACTAAAAAAATGCAGACCTTTTTTCAAATAAAGGTTCAATAAATAAAAGACCAAGCCGCAACAATTTGAACCCAACACTTGGGGCAATACCTTTGAACCCAACACATGGGGCAATACCTTTGAACCCAACACATGGGGCAATACCTGGCCGTGTCATCACACCGTTCCATGGTTAGTGCAGGTAATAGACGAGGGTATAACCTAGTTTTGTACAGTATTCTCCCTGTTATAATTCTATGTATGCTAATCTTCCAACATTACCATGGGTTGAAGAACTGAACGAACCCAACCACTGCTTTCTTTCTTTCAGGCTTAAAGGTTCTTCAAACCTATTTTTTTAAATGTTAGAATTTTTATTTAACCTTTACCTAAATGATTCAAACACTTTCCCAAACCTAAATAATCTACAAGATCAGAGTATTTTTTTTAATCTACCAATTGCTGAGACAGAGATGAATATGCATATATTAACTGATCCTTAACATTCTGAACCCATTCTCTCGAGTCTGTCGACAAAATTCAAAATGACAAAGTACACTGTATTTAAAGGGGATGGTTTAAGATACATTCACTGAAAACAATATCGAATTAAAATTCCGCAAGAATCTGTCGGCTAGGAAGTTTTCAGCGGTTGGAAAGGCGTATATTCCTAAATCGGTATCGGTCCCCATGAGAATAGTATGCTATTCACCAGCTATTCCTTTTGGGTGGAAATCAAAGAAATGACAGTGTGTCTACAGATATGTCGTATTCTGACCTTACGGTTCCAAGTGGAACAACATCTTACTTTAATTTTCCCGACAGAAATGACACCAATTCTCCATGCACTGCCATGTAAATACACACATTCGTCCCATTTTCAGCAACAATTGGCAGATTTAAAAATATGCAAACTTTTAAAAAATGATTTTAATTGAACCTTTATTTAACCAGGAAAAGCCCATTGAGACCCAGTCTCTTTTTCAAGGGAGACCTGGTCAGAAGGCAGCAACAATTTTTGAAATATTTTTTATTTATTTTACCTTTATTTAACTAGGCAAGTCAGTTAAGAACACATTCTTATTTTCAATGACTGCCTAGGAACAGTGGGGTAACTGCCTGTTGAGGGGCAGAACGAGATTACATAATTAAAACATACAACAACATGATCCAGCCTTTAAAAAAGCATTTACACTTCTCTGTAACAGTCTCCCATCAATATTTTAAATCCATTCAGTGGCACTAACATATCTAGATGAAGCATGGATTGTAGACTATTCCATGCGTCTCGTGCACAAAGAGATGACAGTCTTGCCTAATACTGTGAAAGTCCTGGGGAAAGAGATAGGAGACCAGGTATGGTAACTGTCTTGAAGGAGACCAGACTACAGAGGAGTTTACCTGCTGGTGGGGAAGGAGACCAGACTACAGAGGTAAAGAGGAGTTTACCCTGGGGAAGGGGACAGAGGGAGTTTACCTGCTGGTGGGGAAGGAGACCAGACTACAGAGGGAGTTTACCTGCTGGTGGGGAAGGAGACCAGGTACCTGCTGGTGGTGAAGGAGACCAACTACAGAGGAGTTTACCTGCTGGTGGTGAAGGAGACCAGACTACAGTAAAGGGAGTTTTACAGAGGTAAAGAAGGAGTTTACCTGCTGGTGGGGAAGGAGACCAGACTACAGAGGGAGTTTACCTGCTGGTGGTGAAGGAGACCAGACTACAGAGGTAAAGGGAGTTTACCTGCTGGTGGTGAAGGAGACCAGACTACAGTTTACCTGCTGGTGGGGAAGGAGACCAGACTACAGAGGGAGTTTACCTGCTGGTGGGGAAGGAGACCAGACTACAGAGGTAAAAGGGGAGTTTACCTGCTGGTGGGGAAGGAGACCAGACTACAGAGGGAGTTTACCTGCTGGTGGTGAAGGAGACCAGACTACAGAGGTAAAGAGGAGTTTACAGAAGGAGACCAGAGAGGTAAGAGGAGTTTACCTGCTGGTGGTGAAGGAGACCAGACTACAGAGGTAAAGAGGAGACCTGCTGGGTACCTGCTGGTGGGGAAGGAGACCAGACTACAGAGACCAGGAGTTTACCTGCTGGTTTACCTGCTGGTGAAGGAGACCAGACTAGTTTAGAGACCAGACTACAGAGTTTACCTGCTGGTAGACCAGACTACAGGAGTTTACCTGCTGGTGGTGAAGGAGACCAGACTACAGAGGGAGTTTACCTGCTGGTGGTGAAGGAGACCAGACTACAGAGGGGAGTTTACCTGCAGAGACCAGACTACAAGTAAAAGGAGTTTACCTGCTGGTGGTGAAGGAGACCAGGTGAAGGAGACCAGACTACAGAGGGGTTTAAGGAGTTTACCTGCTGGTGGGGAAGGAGACCAGACTACAGAGGGAGTTTACCTGCTGGTGGTGAAGGAGACCAGACTACAGAGGGAGTTTACCTGCTGGTGGTGAAGGAGACCAGACTACAGTTTAGGTGAAGGAGACCAGACTACAGAGGGAGTTTACCTGCTGGTGGGGAAGAGACCAGACTACAGACTGAAGGAGACAGACTACAGAGGTAAAGAGGAGTTTACCTGCTGGTGGTGAAGGAGACCAGACTACAGAGGTAAAGAAGGAGTTTACCTGCTGGTGGGGAAGGAGACCAGACTACAGAGGAAGTACCAGACTACAGAGGTAAAGGGTTTACCTGCTGGTGGTGAAGGAGACCAGACTACAGAGGTAAAGAAGGAGTTTACCTGCTCCTATCTGGTGTAACAAACACAAAGACAGGAACAATCACCAGACTACACAAAGACAGGAACAATCACCCACAAAACAGCCCTATCTGGTGTAACAAAGACAGGAACAATCACCCACAAACCCCAACACCAAACAGGCTACCTAAATATGGTTCCCAATCAGAGCCAATGACTAACACCTGCCTCTGATTGAGAACCATATCAGGCCAAACACAGAAACAGACAAACTAGACATACAACATAGAATGCCCACTCAGATCACACCCTGACCAAACAAAACATAGAAACATACAAAGCAAACTATGGTCAGGGTGTGACAGTACCCCCCCCCCCACAAGGTGCGGACTCCAGCCGCAAAACCTGAACCTATTGGGGAGGGTCTGGGTGGGCATCTGTCCGCAGTGGTGGCTCTGGAGCTGGGCGTGGCCCCCACTTCACCATAGTCTAGTCTTAGTCCGCCACATTGTCCGCTTCCGTGGCCTCCTAACCACGGCGACCCTTCTAAATGACCCCACTGGACAGAGGGGCAGCTCGGGGCAGAGGGGCAGCTCGGGGCAGAGGGGCAGCTCGGGGACTCCGGCAGCGCCGGACAGGCGGGAGACTCCGGCAGCGCCGGACAGGCGGGGCGCACTGTAGGCCTGATGCGTGGTGCTGGCACTGGTGGTACTGAGCCGAGGACACGCACAGGAAGCCTGGTGCGGGAAGCTGACACCGGAGGGCTGGTGCGTGGAGGTGGTACTGGATAGACCGGACCGTGCAGGTGCACTGGAGCTCTTGAGCACCGAGCCTGCCCAACCTTACCTGGTTGAATGCTCCCGGTTGCTCTGCCAGTGCGGTGAGGTGGAATAGCCCGCACTGGGCTATGCAGGCGAACCGGGGACACCATGCGCAAGTCTGGTGCCATGTAAGCCGGCCCAAGGAGACTCACTGGAGACCAGATGCGTAGAGCCGGCTTCATGACACTTGGCTCGACGCCCACTCTAGCCCGGCCGATACGAGGAGCTGGTATGTACCGCACCGGGCTATGCACCCGCACTGGAGACACCGTGTGCTCCACAGCAGTCTGCTGTGGGCCAAACCCAAGCTATAGTCTTCTGTAGGGCCGAACCCAAGCTATAGTCTGCTGTGGGCCAAACCCAAGCTATAGTCTTCTGTAGCGCTGAACCCAAGCTATAGGCTTCTGTAGGGCTGAACCCAAGCTATAGTCTTCTGTAGGGCTGAACCCAAGCTATAGTCTTCTGTAGGGCTGAACCCAAGCTATAGTCTTCCGTTGGGCTGAACCCAAGCTATAGGCTTCTGTAGGGCTGAACCCAAGCTATAGGCTTCTGTTGGGCTGAACCTAAGCTATATGCTTCTGTTGGACTGAACCCAAGCTATAGGCATCTGTTTGTTAGTGTGTATACAAATATACTCATAATTAAACCTAAACCTATTGCAGATTTATCAACACAGATAGTGGAAAATAAGATTATTGACAGACATGTCAACTCTGAAAGATAATATCAAACCCTGTCCTATGCATCCAAAAAACTATTCTAAATCTAACAAATGGTGAGGTAGCATTTGAATGTTTTTTCGTTGCAGTAATGACATGAGCTTGATTTCAAAAACATTCTTGAAATGTCCCTCCTTTCAAAGTAAGATATATTTAGGCCTGCGTGTATAAACTGTAGGCCTAGAGAGCTAGTAACCTCAGCCAAGAGCTGCTGGTGACGCTCTTCAAATAAACCTAGTTCTGTTGAGCCACATCACACGACCATGGCTTTTTAAATGTACCATTTCAGGACGCAGTGTTTAGCAATAAAGTTGGTTGCGGGAAATCTTACATTTTCATTAAAACCTCCGTTCTGTGAGGGGCGTGTTTACACTGACTGATAAATATGTGGTAATGCAAGAATATTTTCAGAGATTCAAAGTCATTTATTCTTACAGATATATTTACAGAAGTCTCACATCCAAGGATTTGACTCAAATGAACTTCAGTTGGTTTGAATAATGACTAAATGACTGTAGAGATTGCAAGTCAACGGACAGATTGGTTAAATAACCTTGGTAGGCCTTCTCCAGAATCACTGGGTTGAAAAACTCCCAATAAGGTTTATTGTCTTTCTTGAGGGGTATTGTCTTTACATCTTCCTAGTAGAAAGTGTTCTAGGTCTCTATTAACAAGACACGGACGGTTACGTGCACTTTACGGATGGTTACGTGCACTTTACGGACGGTTACGTGCACTTTACGGACGGTTACGTGCACTTTATTATTCTGTCTGTATTAAAGCCCTTTACTGATTGGCAGTAATTGGGCCTGGCTCCCAGTGGGTGGGCCTGGCTGCCCAGTGGGTGGGCCTGCCTCCCCAGTGGGTGGGCCTGGCTCCCCAGTGGGTGGGCCTGGCTCCCCAGTGGGTGGGCCTGGCTCCCCAGTGGGTGGGCCTGGCTCCCCAGTGGGTGGGCCTGCCTCCCCAGTGGGTGGGCCTGCCTCCCCAGTGGGTGGGCCTGCCTCCCCAGTGGGTGGGCCTGGCTCCCCAGTGGGTGGGCCTGCCTCCCCAGTGGGTGGGCCTGCCTCCCCAGTGGGTGGGCCTGCCTCCCCAGTGGGTGGGCCTGCCTCCCCAGTGGGTGGGCCTGCCTCCCCAGTGGGTGGGCCTGGCTCCCCAGTGGGTGGGCCTGGCTCCCCAGTGGGTGGGCCTGGCTCCCCAGTGAGTGGGCCTGGCTCCCCAGTGGGTGGGCCTGGCTCCCCACTAATTGGGCCTGGCTGCCCAGTGGGTGGGTCTGGCTGCCCAGTGGGTGGGCCTGGCTGCCCAGTGGGTGGGCCT
Organism: Oncorhynchus nerka; assembly: GCF_034236695.1. Classification (NCBI taxonomy): domain Eukaryota; kingdom Metazoa; phylum Chordata; class Actinopteri; order Salmoniformes; family Salmonidae; genus Oncorhynchus; species Oncorhynchus nerka. The sequence continues at coordinate 105,367,222 of NC_088410.1, read as the reverse complement.
GGCTCCCCAGTGGGTGGGCCTGGCTCCCCAGTAGGTGGGCCTGGCTGCCCAGTGGGTGGGCCTATGCCCTCCAGTGGGTGGGCCTGGCTCCCCAGTGGGTGGGCCTATGCCCTCCAGTGGGTGGGCCTGGCTGCCCAGTAGGTGGGCCTATGCCCTCCAGTGGGTGGGCCTGGCTGCCCAGTAGGTGGGCCTATGCCCTCCAGTGGGTGGGCCTGGCTCCCCAGTGGGTGGGCCTATGCCCTCCAGTGGGTGGGCCTATGCCCTCCAGTGGGTGGGCCTATGCCCTCCAGTGGGTGGGCCCATGCCCTCCAGTGGGTGGGCCTGGCTCCCCAGTAGGTGGGCCTATGCCCTCCAGTGGGTGGGCCTGGCTCCCCAGTGGGTGGGCCTGGCTCCCCAGTGGGTGGGCCTATGCCCTCCAGTGGGTGGGCCCATGCCCTCCAGTGGGTGGGCCTGGCTCCCCAGTAGGTGGGCCTATGCCCTCCAAGACCCACCCATGTATTTCAGTTGACTGATTTCATTTTATGAACTGTAACTCAGTAAAAACTTTTAAATTGTTGCTTATTTTTTCATTATATATAAACATATATTGTTATGTTACATGTTACACATATACTGTTACTTATATTGTTTGAACCTGAACTAATACTACACTTAACCCTCCTGCTGTGTTCCGGTCGAATTGGACCAATTTACAAGTTCTCTCTCTGAAAAATGTAGATCATTTAATCTGATTGTCATCTGAACACACAATACATTTGGATGATTTTCATTAAACTTTGGGTGTTTTATTTCACTTTTGTACACCTGTGGTGTTCCCAGTCAAAAATGACCAGTCATTAATAGGTGAGACTACAATAAGTGTATAAAATTAAGTTCAGGCACATTCACATTCATCAGATGGACACACTTCCTCTCCCAGACCCCCACATGCATGTGTGTTTGAGCACACACACACCTCACTCCCCTTCTTGGCTTCCATGGCAACCCCCACAGGAACCTTTCGCCAATAGAATATTTCCCCCACAGGAACCTTTCGCCAATAGAATATTTCCCCCACAGGAACCTTTCGCCAATAGAATATTTCCCCCACAGGAACCTTTCGCCAATAGAATATTTCCCCCACAGGAACCTTTCGCCAATAGAATATTTCCCCCACAGGGACCACACCTGTTGACGTTCTCACAAACACGGCAAAATTGTTTCAATAATACATAGAACTTTTCTGGCAGCTCTGGTATATAAAGCTTTTTTGAGGCCTTGCTCACAATTCATTCTGTGGCAGCACAATGACCAAACGATAAACTATATGAGAGGCTCCTGATCATATCTTTGATCATGATACTGGTGAGGAGGGAGAGAGGCCAGGAAACTGACAGTGAAGATGCATTAGAGGAGGAAGTGTCAGAAGTTGAAGACAACACAGAATATGATCCAGACCCTGAGACATCCGATGTGGAACAATCCAGTGATGAGGAAGAGGGACCTGCTCAGGTTGTTGTTACATTCCAGTGATGAGGAAGAGGGCCCTGCTGAGGTTGTTAGATTCCAGTGATGAGGAAGAGGGCCCTGCTGAGGTTGTTACATTCCAGTGATGAGGAAGAGGGCCCTGCTGAGGTTGTTGTTACATTCCAGTGACTACCTGACATGATGAACTTTTCATGCTGCTGCTCCAGTTTCAACTGTTCTGCCTTACTATTATTCAACCATGCTGGTCATTTATGAACATTTGAACATCTTGGCACAATGTTCTGTTATAATCTCCACCCGGACAGCCAGAAGAGGACTGGCCACCCCACATATGCTCTCTCTAATTCTCTCTTTCTCTCTCTCTCTCTCGGAGGACCTGAGCCCTAGGACCGTGCCCCAGGACTACCTGACATGATGACTCTTGCTGTCCCCAGTCCACCTGACTGTGCTGCTGCTCCAGTTTCAACTGTTCTGCCTTATTATTAGACCATGCTGGTCATTTATGAACATTTGAACATCTTGGTCATGTTCTGATCTACCCGGCACAGCCAGAAGAGGAGGATAGCCTGGTTCCTCTCTAGGTTTCTTCCTAGGTTTTGGCCTTTCTAGGGAGTTTTTCCTAGCCACCGTGCTTTTACACCTGCATTGTTTGCTGTTTGGGGTTTTAGGCTGGGTTTCACAGCACTTTGAGATATCAGCTGATGTACGAAGGGCTATATAAATAAATTTGATTTGATTTGATTTGATTTGATTTGATTTGATGAGGAAGAGGGCCCTGCTGAGGTTGTTACATTCCAGTGATGAGGAAGAGGGCCCTGCTGAGGTTGTTGTTACATTCCAGTGATGAGGAAGAGGGACCTGCTGAGGTTGTTGTTACATTCCAGTGATGAGGAAGAGGGCCCTGCTGAGGTTGTTAGATTCCAGTGATGAGGAAGAGGGCCCTGCTGAGGTTGTTACATTCCAGTGATGAGGAAGAGGGCCCTGCTGAGGTTGTTGTTACATTCCAGTGATGAGGAAGAGGGCCCTGCTGAGGTTGTTAGATTCCAGTGATGAGGAAGAGGGCCCTGCTGAGGTTGTTACATTCCAGTGATGAGGAAGAGGGCCCTGCTGAGGATGTTGTTACATTCCAGTGATGAGGAAGAGGGCCCCGCTGAGGTTGTTGTTACATTCCAGTGATGAGGAAGAGGGCCCTGCTGAGGTTGTTGTTACATTCCAGTGATGAGGAAGAGGGCCCTGCTGAGGTTGTTGTTACATTCCAGTGATGAGGAAGAGGGCCCTGCTGAGGTTGTTGTTACATTCCAGTGATGAGGAAGAGGGCCCTGCTGAGGTTGTTGTTACATTCCAGTGATGAGGAAGAGGGCCCTGCTGAGGTTGTTGTTACATTCCAGTGATGAGGAAGAGGGCCCTGCTGAGGTTGTTAGATTCCAGTGATGAGGAAGAGGGTCCTGCTGAGGTTGTTAGAATCCAGTGATGAGGAAGAGGGCCCTGCTGAGGTTGTTAGAATCCAGTGATGAGGAAGAGGGCCCTGCTGAGGTTGTTGTTACATTCCAGTGATGAGGAAGAGGGCCCTGCTGAGTTTGTTGTTACATTCCAGTGATGAGGAAGAGGGCCCTGCTGAGGTTGTTGTTACATTCCAGTGATGAGGAAGAGGGCCCTGCTGAGGTTGTTGTTACATTCCAGTGATGAGGAAGAGGGCCCTGCTGAGGTTGTTGTTACATTCCAGTGATGAGGAAGAGGGTCTTGCTGAGGTTGTTGTTACATTCCAGTGATGAGGAAGAGGGCCCTGCTGAGGTTGTTGTTACATTCCAGTGATGAGGAAGAGGGCCCTGCTCAGGTTGTTGTTACATTCCAGTGATGAGGAAGAGGACCCTGCTCAGGTTGTTGTTACATTCCAGTGATGAGGAAGAGGGCCCTGCTGAGGTTGTTACATTCCAGTGATGAGGAAGAGGGCCCTGCTGAGGATGTTGTTACATTCCAGTGATGAGGAAGAGGGCCCTGCTGAGGTTGTTGTTACATTCCAGTGATGAGGAAGAGGGCCCTGCTGAGGTTGTTGTTACATTCCAGTGATGAGGAAGAGGGCCCTGCTGAGTTTGTTGTTACATTCCAGTGATGAGGAAGAGGGCCCTGCTGAGGTTGTTGTTACATTCCATTGATGAGGAAGAGGGCCCTGCTGAGGTTGTTACATTCCAGTGATGAGGAAGAGGGCCCTGCTGAGGATGTTGTTACATTCCAGTGATGAGGAAGAGGGCCCTGCTGAGGTTGTTGTTACATTCCAGTGATGAGGAAGAGGGCCCTGCTGAGGTTGTTAGATTCCAGTGATGAGGAATAGGGTCCTGCTGAGGTTGTTAGAATCCAGTGATGAGGAAGTGGGCCCTGCTGAGGTTGTTAGAATCCAGTGATGAGGAAGAGGGCCCTGCTGAGGTTGTTGTTACATTCCAGTGATGAGGAAGAGGGCCCTGCTGAGGTTGTTGTTACAATCCAGTGATGAGGAAGAGGGTCCTGCTCAGGTTGTTGTTACATTCCAGTGATGAGGAAGAGGACCCTGCTGAGGTTGTTGTTACATTCCAGTGATGAGGAAGAGGGCCCTGCTGAGTTTGTTGTTACATTCCAGTGATGAGGAAGAGGGCCCTGCTGAGGTTGTTGTTACATTCCAGTGATGAGGAAGAGGGCCCTGCTGAGGTTGTTGTTACATTCCAGTGATGAGGAAGAGGGCCCTGCTGAGGTTGTTGTTACATTCCAGTGATGAGGAAGAGGGCCCTGCTCAGGTTGTTGTTACATTCCAGTGATGAGGAAGAGGACCCTGCTCAGGTTGTTGTTACATTCCAGTGATGAGGAAGAGGGCCCTGCTGAGGTTGTTACATTCCAGTGATGAGGAAGAGGGCCCTGCTGAGGATGTTGTTACATTCCAGTGATGAGGAAGAGGGCCCTGCTGAGGTTGTTGTTACATTCCAGTGATGAGGAAGAGGGCCCTGCTGAGGTTGTTGTTACATTCCAGTGATGAGGAAGAGGGCCCTGCTGAGGTTGTTGTTACATTCCAGTGATGAGGAAGAGGGCCCTGCTCAGGTTGTTGTTACATTCCAGTGATGAGGAAGAGGACCCTGCTCAGGTTGTTGTTACATTCCAGTGATGAGGAAGAGGGCCCTGCTGAGGATGTTGTTACATTCCAGTGATGAGGAAGAGGGCCCTGCTGAGGTTGTTGTTACATTCCAGTGATGAGGAAGAGAGGGCCCTGCTGAGGTTGTTGTTACATTCCAGTGATGAGGAAGAGGGCCCTGCTCAGGTTGTTGTTACATTCCAGTGATGAGGAAGAGGGTCTTGCTGAGGTTGTTGTTACATTCCAGTGATGAGGAAGAGGGCCCTGCTGAGGTTGTTGTTACATTCCAGTGATGAGGAAGAGGGCCCTGCTGAGGTTGTTGTTACATTCCATTGATGAGGAAGAGGGTCTTGCTGAGGTTGATGTTACATTCCAGTGATGAGGAAGAGGGCCCTGCTGAGGTTGTTGTTACATTCCAGTGATGAGGAAGAGGGCCCTGCTGAGGTTGTTAGATTCCAGTGATGAGGAATAGGGTCCTGCTGAGGTTGTTAGAATCCAGTGATGAGGAAGAGGGCCCTGCTGAGGTTGTTAGAATCCAGTGATGAGGAAGAGGGCCCTGCTGAGGTTGTTGTTACATTCCAGTGATGAGGAAGAGGGCCCTGCTGAGGTTGTTGTTACAATCCAGTGATGAGGAAGAGGGTCCTGCTCAGGTTGTTGTTACATTCCAGTGATGAGGAAGAGGACCCTGCTGAGGTTGTTGTTACATTCCAGTGATGAGGAAGAGGGCCCTGCTGAGGTTGTTGTTACATTCCAGTGATGAGGAAGAGGGCCCTGCTGAGGTTGTTGTTACATTCCAGTGATGAGGAAGAGGGCCCTGCTCAGGTTGTTGTTACATTCCAGTGATGAGGAAGAGGACCCTGCTCAGGTTGTTGTTACATTCCAGTGATGAGGAAGAGGGCCCTGCTGAGGTTGTTACATTCCAGTGATGAGGAAGAGGGCCCTGCTGAGGATGTTGTTACATTCCAGTGATGAGGAAGAGGGCCCTGCTGAGGTTGTTGTTACATTCCAGTGATGAGGAAGAGGGCCCTGCTGAGGTTGTTGTTACATTCCAGTGATGAGGAAGAGGGCCCTGCTGAGGTTGTTGTTACATTCCAGTGATGAGGAAGAGGGCCCTGCTCAGGTTGTTGTTACATTCCAGTGATGAGGAAGAGGACCCTGCTCAGGTTGTTGTTACATTCCAGTGATGAGGAAGAGGGCCCTGCTGAGGTTGTTGTTACATTCCAGTGATGAGGAAGAGGGCCCTGCTGAGGTTGTTACATTCCAGTGATGAGGAAGATGACCCTGCTCTGGTTGTTGTTACATTCCAGTGATGAGGAAGAGGGCCCTGCTGAGGTTGTTGTTACATTCCAGTGATGAGGAAGAGGGTCCTGCTCAGGTTGTTGTTACATTCCAGTGATGAGGAAGAGGGTCTTGCTGAGGTTGTTAGAATCCAGTGATGAGGAAGAGGGCCCTGCTGAGGTTGTTACATTCCAGTGATGAGGAAGAGGGCCCTGCGGAGGTTGTTGTTACATTCCAGTGATGAGGAAGAGGGCCCTGCTGAGGTTGTTGTTACATTCCAGTGATGAGGAAGAGGGCCCTGCTGAGGTTGTTGTTACATTCCAGTGATGAGGAAGAGGACCCTGCTCAGGTTGTTACATTCCAGTGATGAGGAAGAGGGTCCTGCTCAGGTTGTTGTTACATTCCAGTGATGAGGAAGAGGGCCCTGCTGAGGTTGTTGTTACATTCCAGTGATGAGGAAGAGGGCCCTGCTGAGGTTGTTGTTACATTCCAGTGATGAGGAAGAGGGCCCTGCTCAGGTTGTTGTTACATTCCAGTGATGAGGAAGAGGGCCCTGCTGAGGTTGTTGTTACATTCCAGTGATGAGGAAGAGGGCCCTGCTGAGGTTGTTACATTCCAGTGATGAGGAAGATGACCCTGCTCTGGTTGTTGTTACATTCCAGTGATGAGGAAGAGGGCCCTGCTGAGGTTGTTGTTACATTCCAGTGATGAGGAAGAGGGTCCTGCTCAGGTTGTTGTTACATTCCAGTGATGAGGAAGAGGGTCTTGCTGAGGTTGTTAGAATCCAGTGATGAGGAAGAGGGCCCTGCTGAGGTTGTTACATTCCAGTGATGAGGAAGAGGGCCCTGCTCAGGTTGTTACATTCCAGTGATGAGGAAGAGGGCCCTGCTCAGGTTGTTACATTCCAGTGATGAGGAAGAGGACCCTGCTCAGGTTGTTACATTCCAGTGATGAGGAAGAGGGTCCTGCTCAGGTTGTTGTTACATTCCAGTGATGAGGAAGAGGGCCCTGCTGAGGTTGTTGTTACATTCCAGTGATGAGGAAGAGGGCCCTGCTGAGGTTGTTGTTACATTCCAGTGATGAGGAAGAGGGCCCTGCTCAGGTTGTTGTTACATTCCAGTGATGAGGAAGAGGGCCCTGCTGAGGTTGTTGTTACATTCCAGTGATGAGGAAGAGGGCCCTGCTGAGGTTGTTGTTACATTCCTGTGATGAGGAAGAGGGCCCTGCTGAGTTCGTTGTTACATTCCGGTCAAAGAATGGGAATTTGTCCTGGTCTTCATCCCCACCTGAGAAGAGAGATCGGCTGACAATGTTATCAGGATAACCCCAGGGCCAACGAGATATGTCATATCCCTGACATAAAATCCTGCCACTATTTAAACATTTGAAATAGTTTCAAAACAAATGTCCTTTTTAAACTTGTTTTAGTCTGTGATAAATAGCACAATATGTTTTATCTGAGTATTTGTTATAGTCAAAAATAATCCATACATTATGCTTTTTTTAAAACTAAAAAACGAGTTGTTTGAGCTCAGGTCAATGAGGCCTACAGGCCATAAATAGCACATAGAAGTTCAAAACATGTAATGTTCACAAGAACTTAAGTTAATAAATAGATCTAACACAACATTAGGTGATAATATATGTATTATTATGGATATATAATCAGCTGTAACGGGGCGGTCATTTTGGACCAATTAACATGAAACGAACACAACAGGAGGGTTAAGTGGCTTGCTTGGCATTGAGCAGTAAACAAAACAAATGATAACATTCCTGATGGTGAAGTTTACAGAGAAAACAAAGTTCGTAATGGTATGATGGATGCTGCAGCAGGACTAAGCAGGTTCGCTGGTTGAGTAACCTGCTGGGCCGGTCAGGGAGACCAGAGGGAGACTGCGTTTCCTGCTGTCACCTGAAAGACCGACAAGCGTTGTTGAGTGGTTCTGACCCCATGACATGCCCATACATGAAAATCTACTCAATATTTACCACGGCATCATGTTGCGTTTCTGTAAGCACTTTCAACTGAAAATGGGATAACCGAATCAACTATTTTATTTGATTTAGATTACGCCAAATGCATTCGAATGTAAAACGTTTAGTTCTATAGACTTGTAGCCGCAATGATCTGAATGAAAATGGAAGGAAAATGTACATTTCGTGGCCCCAAAATATTATATTTGTATCTAACGTCAGGAAGAAAAATGAACAGCTGACCACATGATATTCTCCGTAATGTAGGCCTATGAGCTTTGGGAAATTTCCTGACCACCACCGAACTAAATTTTACAACATAAACTCAACTTTTTGATGACACCTTCCCAGTGGATGTTTTGCCTAGATGAGGTTTGCACCCGTAGCGCGAAAAAAAACTGTCCAGGACATCCAAACAAAAAGCATATTAGAAACATATGCCTATGTCAAGTCAATTTATTGTTTATTATTGTGGTATTAAACCTACTTATTGTTTATTATTGTGGCCTACAAATGGTTTATTATTGTGGTGTTAAGCCTACAAATGGTTTATTATTGTGGTATTAAGCCTACAAATGGTTTATTATTGTGGTGTTAAGCCTACAAATAGTTTATTACAAATTGTTTATTATTGTGGTCTTAAGCCTACAAATAGTTTATTATTGTCACGCCCTGACCTTAGTATTCTTTGTTTTCTTTATTACTTTGGTTAAGTCAGGGTGTGACATGGGTGATATGTGTGTTTTTGTCTCATTCTAGGGTGTTTGTACTGTCTAGGGGTTTTTGTAGATTTATGGGGTTGTTTTCATCTAGGTGTTTATGTTGGTCTATGGTTGCCTAGATTGGTTCTCAATTAGAGGCAGGTGTTTATCGTTGTCTCTGATTGGGAATCATATTTAGGCAGCCATCTTCTTTGGGTATTTCGTGGGTTATTGTCTATGTTATGTTGCACATTTGCACATTGTTTATATAGCGGTCACGTTCGTCTTAATCGTTTTGTTGTTTTTTGTTTAAGTGTTCTTCTTGTTCTTCATTCAATAAAGAGGAATGCATTCACACCACGCTGCGCTTTGGTCTCCTCCATACGACGATCGTGACAGAATAACCCACCAACAATGGACCAAGCAGCGTGGTAACGGACAGCAGCAGCAATCAAAGGACTTCTGGACTTGGGAGGAGATTCTGGACGGCAAAGGACTCTGGGCACAGCCAGGGGAATATCGCCGTCCCAAAGCAGAGCTGGAGGCAGCAAAAGCAGAGAGGCGCCAGAATGAGGAGGCAGCACGGCGGCGCGGCTGGAAGCCCAAGTGGCAGCCCCAAAAATGTCTTTGGGGAGGGCACACGGGGAGTGTGGCGAAGTCAGGTAGGAGACCTGCGCCAGCTCCCCATGCTTACCGTGGAGAGAAAGGGCGTTGTACCGGGCAGGCACCGTGTTATGCGGTGGAGCGCACGGTGTCCCCAGTGCGTGTGCATAGCCCGGTGCGGTACATTCCAGCTCCTCGTATCGGCCGGGCTAGAGTGGGCATCGAGGCAGGTGCCATGAAGCCGGCTCTACGCATCTGGTCTCCAGTGTGTCTCCTCGGGCCGGCATACATGGCACCAGCCTTACGCATGGTGTCCCCGGTTCGCCTGCACAGCCCAGTGCGGGCTATTCCATCTCGCCGCACTGGCCTGGCTACGGGGAGCATTCAACCAGGCAAGGTTGGGCAGGCTCGGTGCTCCAGATCTCCAGTGCGCCTTCTCGGTCCGGTCTATCCGGTGCCATCTCCATGCACCAGCCCTCCGGTGGGAGCCCCTCGCACCGGGCTTCCTGTGCGTCGCCAGAGCCCAGTTCTCCCTGTTCCTCCTCCCCGCACTCGCCCTGAGGTGCGTGTCCTTGGCCTAGTACCACCAGTGCCGGCACCACGCACCAGGCCTACAGTGCGCCACGTCTGTCCTGAGCCGCCAGAGTCTCCGGTCTGTCCTGAGCCGCCAGAGTCTCCGGTCTGTCCTGAGCCGCCAGAGTCTCCGGTCTGTCCTGAGCCGCCAGAGTCTCCGGTCTGTCCTGAGCCGCCAGAGTCTCCGGTCTGTCCTGAGCCGCCAGAGTCTCCGGTCTGTCCTGAGCCGCCAGAGTCTCCGGTCTGTCCTGAGCCGCCAGAGTCTCCGGGTCTGTCCTGAGCCGCCAGAGTCTCGCCGGTCTGTCCTGAGCCGCCAGAGTCCTCCAGAGTCTGTCCTGAGCCGCCAGAGTCTCCGGTCTGTCCTGAGCCGCCAGAGTCTCCGGTCTGTCCTGAGCCGCCAGAGTCTCCGGTCTGTCCTGAGCCGCCAGAGTCTCCGGTCTGTCCTGAGCCGCCAGAGTCCTCCAGAGTCTCCGGTCTGTCCTGAGCCGCCAGAGTCTCCGAGTCTGTCCTGAGCCGCCAGAGGCTCCGAGTCTGTCCTGAGCCGCCAGAGGCTCCGAGTCTGTCCTGAGCCGCCAGAGGCTCCGAGTCTGTCCTGAGCCGCCAGAGGCTCCGAGTCTGTCCTGAGCCGCCAGAGCTGCCAGTCTGTCGTGAGCCGTCAGATAGCCAGGAGCTGCCAGAGCCGTCAGCCAGCCAGGAGCTGCCAGAGCCGTCAGCCAGCCAGGAGCTGCCCTTCAGTCCGGAGCTGCCCTTCAGTCCGGAGCTGCCCTTCAGTCCGGAGCTGCCCTTCAGTCCGGAGCTGCCCTTCAGTCCGGAGCTGTCCCTCAGTCCGGAGCTGTCCCTCAGTCCCTAGCTACCCTTCAGTCCCGAGCTACCCCTCAGTCCCGAGCTGCCCCTCAGTCCCGAGCTGCCCCTTAGTCCGGAGCTGCCCCTCAGTCCGGAGCTGCCCCTCAGTCCAGTGGGGCCCTTTAGTAGGGTTGCCAGTCCTAGGTTGGCGGCAAGGGTCGCCGTTCCTAGGAGGCCACAAAAGCGGACTAAGACTATGGTGGAGTGGGGTCCACTTCCAGCACCTGAGCCGCCGCCGTGAAAGAGGCCCACCCGGACCCTCCCCTTTAGATTAGGTTTTTGCGGCCGGAGTCCGCACCTTTGTGGGGGGTACTGTCACGCCCGACCTTAGTATTCTTTGTTTTCTTTATTATTTTGGTTAAGTCAGGGTGTGACATGGGTGATGTGTGTTTTTGTCTCATTATAGGGTGTTTGTACTGTCTAGGTTTTTTTGTAGATTTATGGGGTTGTTTTCATCTAGGTGTTTATGTTGGTCTATGGTTGCCTAGATTGGTTCTCAATTAGAGTCAGGTGTTTATTTAAGCCTACTTATTGTTTATTATTGTGGTGTTAAGCCTACTTATTGTTTATTATTGTGGTGTTAAGCCTACTTATTGTTTATTATTGTGGTGTTAAGCCTACTTATTGTTTATTATTGTGGTGTTAAGCCTACTTATTGTTTATTATTGTGGTATTAAACCTACTTATTGTTTTGCCTAAATCCATTTAGTTCTTTAATTTTTCTCGTTAAAGACTTCTAGAAGAATGTCAACCCTGCAGGTTACACCATCTGGAGACTGATTGGTGTAGTGGGGATAGGAAGAAAATATAAATCAATATAAACAATTTTCTTTAACTGTTAAAACATTTATTAACATTTATTAATGAACAATTATATGTTTGGCCTTGTGTGTGGTTGATTTAGTATCTTCGATTGGTGTAGTGGGGATAGGAACGAAAATATAAATCAAAGAAATAGTAGGAAAATGTGAAATGTATAAATGAGCATTTTCTTCATATGGAACTGTTAAAACATTTATTAACATTTATTAATGAATTTTGCCAATATTTCTGTCGTATGGATGTTTGGCCTTGTGACATCTATGTGGTCTGGAAGTAAACTCTCCTTCCACACTCATATCAAACATCTCCAATCAAAAATAAGAATGATGCTGAATAATCAACATCCCAAAAGCCAACACCTGCCATCCATTTTTTAAAGCACCTTATACCACCCACCACTGCGACCTGTATGCTCTAGTCGGCCATATTCGTTCCAGTTCTCTGCTGCCTGTGACTGGAACGTAGCATAGCAGGTGTATCTCACTGAAAATCGCTGAAGTTGAGACTTTTATCTCCCTCACCAACTTCAAACATCTGCTATCTGAGCAGCTAACCGATCGCTGCAGCTGTACATAGTCTATCGGTAAATGGCCCACCCAATTTCACCTACCTCATCCCCATACTGTTTTTATTTATTTACTTTTCTGCTCTTTTGCACACCAATATCTCTACCTGTACATGCCCATCTGATCATTTATCACTCCAGTGTTAATCTGCAAAATTGTAATTATTCGCCTACCTCCTCATGCCTTTTGCACACAATGTATATCGACTCTCTTTTTTTTCTACTGTGTTATTGACTTGTTAATTGTTTACTCCATGTGTAACTCTGTTGTCTGTTCACACTGCTATTCTTTATCTTGGCCAGGTCGCAGTTGCAAATGAGAACTTGTTCTCAACTAGCCTACCTGGTTAAATAAAGGTGAAAAAAAAGAAAAAAGCACTGTTGTTTGGTTAGCAGTGTTTCTGTAATACAGCCACCTAGCACTGTTGTTTGGTTAGCAGTGTTTCTGTAGTACAGCCACCTAACACTGTTGTTTGGTTAGCAGTGTTTCTGTAGTACAGCCACCTAACACTGTTGTTTGGTTAGCAGTGTTTCTGTAGTACAGGCACCTAGCACTGTTGTTTGGTTAGCAGTGTTTCTGTAGTACAGACACCTAGCACTGTTGTTTGGTTAGCAGTGTTTCTGTAGTACAGCCACCGAGCACTGTTGTTTGGTTAGCAGTGTTTCTGTAGTACAGCCACCTAGCACTGTTGTTTGGTTAGCAGTGTTTCTGTAGTACAGCCACCTAACACTGTTGTTTGGTTAGCAGTGTTTCTGTAGTACAGCCACCTAACACTGTTGTTTGGTTAGCAGTGTTTCTGTAGTACAGGCACCTAGCACTGTTGTTTGGTTAGCAGTGTTTCTGTAGTACAGACACCTAGCACTGTTGTTTGGTTAGCAGTGTTTCTGTAGTACAGCCACCGAGCACTGTTGTTTGGTTAGCAGTGTTTCTGTAGTACAGCCACCTAGCACTGTTGTTTGGTTAGCAGTGTTTCTGTAGTACAGCCACCTAGCACTGTTGTTTGGTTAGCAGTGTTTCTATAGTACAGCCACCTAGCACTGTTGTTTGGTTAGCAGTGTTTCTGTAGTACAGCCACCTAGCACTGTTGTTTGATTAGCAGTGTTTCTGTAGTACAGCCACCTAGCACTGTTGTTTGGTTAGCAGTGTTTATGTAGTACAGCCACCTAGCACTGTTGTTTGGTTAGCAGTGTTTCTGTAGTACAGCCACCTAGCACTGTTGTTTGGTTAGTGGTGTGTCTGTAGTACAGGCACCTAGCACTGTTGTTAGTTTAGCAGTGTTTCTGTAGTACAGCCACCTAGCACTGTTGTTTGGTTAGCAGTGTTTCTGTAGTACAGCCACCTAGCACTGTTGTTTGGTTAGCGGTGTGTCTGTAGTACAGCCACCTAGCACTGTTGTTTGGTTAGCAGTGTTGCTGTAGTACAGCCACCAAGCACTGTTGTTTGGTTAGCAGTGTTTCTGTAGTACAGCCACCTAGCACTGTTGTTTGGTTAGCAGTAGTTCAGTAGTACAGCCACCGAGCACTGTTGTTTGGTTAGCAGTGTTTCTGTAGTACAGCCACCTAGCGCTGTTGTTAGTTTAGCAGTGTTTCTGTAGTACAGCCACCTAGCGCTGTTGTTAGTTTAGCAGCATTTCTGTAGTACAGCCACCGAGCACTGTTGTTTGGTTAGCAGTGTTTCTGTAGTACAGCCAACTAGCACTGTTGTTTGGTTAGCAGTGTTTCTGTAGTACAGCCACCTAGCACTGTTGTTTGGTTAGCAGTGTTTATGTAGTACAGCCACCTAACACTGTTGTTTGGTTAGCAGTGTTTCTGTAGCACAGCCACCGAGCACTGTTGTTTGGTTAGCAGTGTTGCTGTAGTACAGGCACCTAACACTGTTGTTTGGTTAGCAGTGTTTCTGTAGCACAGCCACCTAACACTGTTGTTTGGTTAGCAGTGTTGCTGTAGTACAGCCACCGAGCACTGTTGTTTGGTTAGCAGTGTTTCTGTAGTACAGCCAACTAGCACTGTTGTTTGGTTAGCAGTGTTTCTGTAGTACAGCCACCTAGCACTGTTGTTTGGTTAGCAGTGTTTCTGTAGTACAGGCACCTAGCACTGTTGTTTGGTTAGCAGTGTTTCTGTAGTACAGCCACCTAGCACTGTTGTTTGGTTAGCAGTGTTTCTGTAGTACAGCCACCTAGCACTGTTGATTGGTAGCACATGAGATGGAGTTTGCACAACAAATCGCCACTAGATTTATGAAAATAATCTTTATGCAAATAATCAAATAATTATTTCAGGTAGAAATACATTTCAAGATAAACATTGTTTTTTTTATACGGTGTGTACATACCTCCACTACACACAGTGTGTACATACCTCCACAACACAGTGTGTACATACCTCCACAACACTGTGTGTACATACCTCCACTACACACAGTGTGTACATACCTCCACTACACACAGTGTGTACATACCTCCACTACACACTGTGTGTACATACCTCCACAACACACGGTGTGTACATACCTCCACAACACAGTGTGTACATACCTCCACAACACAGTGTGTACATACCTCCACAACACACGGTGTGTACATACCTCCACTACACACTGTGTGTACATACCTCCACAACACACGGTGTGTACATACCTCCACTACACACTGTGTGTACATACCTCCACAACACACGGTGTGTACATACCTCCACTACACACTGTGTGTACATACCTCCACAACACACGGTGTGTACATACCTCCACTACACACTGTGTGTACATACCTCCACAACACACGGTGTGTACATACCTCCACTACACACTGTGTGTACATACCTCCACTACACACAGTGTGTACATACCTCCACTACACACAGTGTGTACATACCTCCACAACACAGTGTGTACATACCTCCACAACACAGTGTGTACATACCTCCACTACACACGGTGTGTACATACCTCCACTACACACAGTGTGTACATACCTCCACTACACACTGTGTGTACATACCTCCACAACACACGGTGTGTACATACCTCCACTACACACGGTGTACATACCTCCACTACACACGGTGTGTACATACCTCCACTACACACTGTGTGTACATACCTCCACAACACACGGTGTGTACATACCTCCACAACACACTGTGTGTACATACCTCCACTACACACTGTGTGTACATACCTCCACTACACAGTGTGTACATACCTCCACAACACACTGTGTGTACATACCTCCACTACACACGGTGTGTACATACCTCCACTACACACTGTGTGTACATACCTCCACAACACACGGTGTGTACATACCTCCACTACACACTGTGTGTACATACCTCCACTACACACGGTGTGTACATACCTCCACTACACAGTGTGTACATACCTCCACTACACACTGTGTGTACATACCTCCACTACACACGGTGTGTACATACCTCCACTACACAGTGTGTACATACCTCCACTACACACTGTGTGTACATACCTCCACTACACACGGTGTGTACATACCTCCACAACACACGGTGTGTACATACCTCCACAACACACGGTGTGTACATACCTCCACAACACTGTGTGTACATACCTCCACAACACACGGTGTGTACATACCTCCACAACACAGTGTGTACATACCTCCACTACACACGGTGTGTACATACCTCCACTACACAGTGTGTACATACCTCCACTACACACGGTGTGTACATACCTCCACTACACGGTGTGTACATACCTCCACTACACACGGTGTGTACATACCTCCACAACACACGGTGTGTACATACCTCCACTACACACGGTGTGTACATACCTCCACTACACACTGTGTGTACATACCTCCACAACACACGGTGTGTACATACCTCCACTACACACTGTGTGTACATACCTCCACTACACACTGTGTGTACATACCTCCACAACACACGGTGTGTACATACCTCCACAACACAGTGTGTACATACCTCCACTACACACGGTGTGTACATACCTCCACAACACACGGTGTGTACATACCTCCACTACACAGTGTGTACATACCTCCACTACACACTGTGTGTACATACCTCCACAACACAGTGTGTACATACCTCCACTACACACGGTGTGTACATACCTCCACAACACACGGTGTGTACATACCTCCACTACACACGGTGTGTACATACCTCCACTACACACTGTGTGTACATACCTCCACAACACACGGTGTGTACATACCTCCACTACACACTGTGTGTACATACCTCCACTACACACTGTGTGTACATACCTCCACAACACACGGTGTGTACATACCTCCACAACACAGTGTGTACATACCTCCACTACACACGGTGTGTACATACCTCCACAACACACGGTGTGTACATACCTCCACTACACAGTGTGTACATACCTCCACTACACACTGTGTGTACATACCTCCACAACACAGTGTGTACATACCTCCACTACACACGGTGTGTACATACCTCCACAACACACGGTGTGTACATACCTCCACAACACAGTGTGTACATACCTCCACTACACACGGTGTGTACATACCTCCACTACACACGGTGTGTACATACCTCCACAACACACGGTGTGTACATACCTCCACTACACAGTGTGTACATACCTCCACTACACACTGTGTGTACATACCTCCACAACACAGTGTGTACATACCTCCACTACACACGGTGTGTACATACCTCCACAACACACGGTGTGTACATACCTCCACAACACACGGTGTGTACATACCTCCACAACACACGGTGTGTACATACCTCCACTACACACGGTGTGTACATACCTCCACAACACACGGTGTGTACATACCTCCACAACACACGGTGTGTACATACCTCCACTACACTACTTTGATACACATAATTTGGATTAAGTTAATATGTCCAATGCCCACTGAAAAATATATACCCTCCACCACTGATGATAACATGACATTTCTGATCTGTTTAGTTTAGTTTATTAATTCGACCATTTAAAAAAACAAGCACACTTAAAAGCCATACATACACATTAATAAAATCATCGAGGATAACACACAATAAAGTCTGGGACTTATTTCCATTGTTAAATCACGGAGGATAACAATAAAGTACTAGCATAGTCAAAATGGCATTGAATGAGGGCTGTGACTAGCACTTTCATGGAGTCCTTATCCAGCAGCTTGGACTTTCTAGCCAAAAAGTTAGTCCTGGCATTAACCTTCCCTAGCACTTTATTGGTCATGCTCACACCTCCAAAGCTTCCATCAAGGATATATCCCAAGTAGCTAACAGAGGTTTTAGTAGTCAGCACCTCACCCCCTAACTCCATTCGTCCCAGGTAGCTAACAGAGGTTTTAGTAGTCAGCACCTCACCCCCTAACTCCATTCGTCCCAGGTAGCTAACAGAGGTTTTAGTAGTCAGCACCTCACCCCCTAACTCCATTCGTCCCAGGTAGCTAACAGAGGTTTTAGTAGTCAGCACCTCACCCCCGAACTCCATTCGTCCCAGGTAGCTAACAGCCCCAGGTAACTAACAGAGGTTTTAGGAGTCAGCACCTCACCCCCTAACTCCATTCGTCCCAGGTAGCTAACAGGGGTTTTAGTAGTCAGCACCTCACCCCCCCCTAACTCCATTCGTCCCAGGTAGCTAACAGAGGTTTTAGTAGTCAGCACCTCACCCCCTAACTCCATTCGTCCCAGGTAGCTAACAGAGGTTTTAGTAGTCAGCACCTCACCCCCTAACTCCATTCGTCCCAGGTAGCTAACAGAGGTTTTAGTAGTCAGCACCTCACCCCCTCCCCCCCTAACTCCATTCGTCCCAGGTAGCTAACAGAGGTTTTAGTAGTCAGCACCCCCTAACTCCATTCGTCCCAGGTAGCTAACAGAGGTTTTAGTAGTCAGCACCTCACCCCTAACTCCATTCGTCCCAGGTAGCTAACAGAGGTTTTAGTAGTCAGCACCTCACCCCCTAACTCCATTCGTCCCAGGTAGCTAACAGAGGTTTTAGTAGTCAGCACCTCACCCCCCTAACTCCATTCGTCCCAGGTAGCTAACAGAGGTTTTAGTAGTCAGCACCTCACCCCCCTAACTCCATTCGTCCCAGGTAGCTAACAGAGGTTTTAGTAGTCAGCACCTCACCCCTAACTCCACTCGTCCCAGGTAGCTAACAGGGGTTTTTAGTAGTCAGCACCTCACCCCCTAACTCCATTCGTCCCAGGTAGCTAACAGAGGTTTTAGTAGTCAGCACCTCACCCCCTAACTCCATTCGTCCCAGGTAGCTAACAGAGGTTTTAGTAGTCAGCACCTCACCCCCTAACTCCATTCGTCCCAGGTAGCTAACAGAGGTTTTAGTAGTCAGCACCTCACCCCCCCCTCCCTAACTCCATTCGTCCCAGGTAGCTAACAGGGGTTTTAGTAGTCAGCACCTCACCCCCTCCTTAACTCCATTCGTCCCAGGTAGCTAACAGAGATTTTAGTAGTCAGCACCTCACCCCCGAACTCCATTCGTCCCAGGTAGCTAACAGAGGTTTTAGTAGTCAGCACCTCACCCCCTAACTCCATTCGTCCCAGGTAGCTAACAGAGGTTTTAGTAGTCAGCACCTCACCCCCGAACTCCATTCGTCCCAGGTAGCTAACAGAGGTTTTAGTAGTCAGCACCTCACCCCCCCCTAACTCCATTCGTCCCAGGTAGCTAACAGGGGTTTTAGTAGTCAGCACCTCACCCCCCCCTCCCTAACTCCATTCGTCCCAGGTAGCTAACAGGGGTTTTAGTAGTCAGCACCTCACCCCCTCCTTAACTCCATTCGTCCCAGGTAGCTAACAGAGATTTTAGTAGTCAGCACCTCACCCCCGAACTCCATTCGTCCCAGGTAGCTAACAGAGGTTTTAGTAGTCAGCACCTCACCCCCTAACTCCATTCGTCCCAGGTAGCTAACAGAGGTTTTAGTAGTCAGCACCTCACCACCCCATAACTCCACTCTGATTTCAGACGACCTACACAATTTAGGTCTGTAATTCATCTGAATGAATTACAGTGCCTTCAGTGCCTTCAGTGCCTTCAGAAAGTATTCAGACTCCTTCCCTTTGTCCACATTTAGCTACGTTACAGCTTTATCCTAAAATGTATTTTAAAAAATCCTCATCAATCTGCATACAATACCCAATAATGACAAAGCGAAAACAGGTTTCTAGAAATTTTAGCAAATTCATTACAAATAAACAACAGAAATACCTTAGTTATATAAGTATTCAGACCTTTTGCTCTGAGATTCAATATTGAGCTTAGGTGTATCTTGTTTCCATTGATCATCCTTGAGCTGTTTTTACAACTTGATTGGAGTCCACCTGTGGTAAATTCAATTGATTGGGCAGATTTTGAAAGGCACACGCCTGTCTATATAAGGTCCCACAGTTGACTGTGAGTGTCAGAGAAAAAACCAAGCATTGAGGTCGAAGGAATTGTCTGTAGAGCTCCGAGACAGTATTGTGCCGAGGCACAGATCTGGGGAATGGTACCAAAATATTTCTGCAGCATTGAAGTCCCCAAGAACAGAGTGGCCTCCATCATTCTTAAATAGAAGAAGTTTGGAACCACCAAGACTCTTCCTAGAGCTGGCCGCCCGGCCAAACCGAGCAATTGGGGGAGACCGGCCTTGATCAGGAAGGTTGCTTTGTCATTATGGGGTACTGTGTGTAGATTGATGAAGAACATTTTTATTTCATCAATTTTAAAATAAGGCTGTAACGTAACAAAATGTGGAAAAAGTCAAGGGGTCTAAATACTTTCCGAAGGCACTGTAAATCTCTCTGAAGTGTTGCTCCATGGGTGGATTGACCGTCTGGCAAATTTGGCAACTACCAGTAAGGCCAGACCATCTTTTATTAGGGTGGGTTGGTCAAAAAAGACATACATATATACAGTGCCTTGCGAAAGTATTCGGCCCCCTTGAACTTTGCGACCTTTTGCCACATTTCAGGCTTCAAACATAAAGATATAAAACTGTATTTTTTTGTGAAGAATCAACAACAAGTGGGACACAATCATGAAGTGGAACGACATTTATTGGATATTTCAAACTTTTTTAACAAATTAAAAACTGAAAAATTGGGCGTGCAAAATTATTCAGCCCCCTTAAGTTAATACTTTGTAGCGCCACCTTTTGCTGCGATTACAGCTGTAAGTCGCTTGGGGTATGTCTCTATCAGTTTTGCACATCGAGAGACTGACATTTTTTCCCATTCCTCCTTGCAAAACAGCTCGAGCTCAGTGAGGTTGGATGGAGAGCATTTGTGAACAGCAGTTTTCAGTTCTTTCCACAGATTCTCGATTGGATTCAGGTCTGGACTTTGACTCGGCCATTTTAACACCTGGATATGTTTATTTTTGAACCATTCCATTGTAGATGTTGCTTTATGTTTTGGATCATTGTCTTGTTGGAAGACAAATTTCCGTCCCAGTCTCAGGTCTTTTGCAGACTCCATCAGGTTTTCTTCCAGAATGGTCCTGTATTTGGCTCCATCCATCTTCCCATCAATTTTAACCATCTTCCCTGTCCCTGCTGAAGAAAAGCAGGCCCAAACCATGATGCTGCCACCACCATGTTTGACAGTGGGGATGGTGTGTTCAGGGTGATGAGCTGTGTTGCTTTTACGCCAAACATAACGTTTTGCATTGTTGCCAAAAAGTTCAATTTTGGTTTCATCTGACCAGAGCACCTTCTTCCACATGTTTGGTGTGTCTCCCAGGTGGCTTGTGGCAAACTTTAAACAACACTTTTTATAGATATCTTTAAGAAATGGCTTTCTTCTTGCCACTCTTCCATAAAGGCCAGATTTGTGCAATATACGACTGATTGTTGTCCTATGGACAGAGTGTCCCACCTCAGCTGTAGATCTCTGCAGTTCATCCAGAGTGATCATGAGCCTCTTGGCTGCATCTCTGATCAGTCTTCTCCTTGTATGGGCTGAAAGTTTAGAGGGACGGCCAGGTCTTGGTAGATTTTCAGTGGTCTGATACTCCTTCCATTTCAATATTATCGCTTGCACAGTGCTCCTTGGGATGTTTAAAGCTTGGGAAATGTTTTTGTATCCAAATCCGGCTTTAAACTTCTTCACAACAGTATCTCGGACCTGCCTGGTGTGTTCCTTGTTCTTCATGATGCTCTCTGCGCTTTTAATGGACCTCTGAGACTATCACAGTGCAGGTGCATTTATACGGAGACTTGATTACACACAGGTGGATTGTATTTATCATCATTAGTCATTTAGGTCAACATTGGATCATTCAGAGATCCTCACTGAACTTCTGGAGAGAGTTTGCTGCACTGAAAGTAAAGGGGCTGAATAATTTTGCACGCCCAATTTTTCAGTTTTTGATTTGTTAAAAAAGTTTGAAATATCCAATAAATGTCGTTCCACTTCACGATTGTGTCCCACTTGTTGTTGATTCTTCACAAAAAAATATAGTTTTATATCTTTATGTTTGAAGCCTGAAATGTGGCAAAAGGTCGCAAAGTTCAAGGGGGCCGAATACTTTCGCAAGGCACTGTATATATATATATATATATATTATAGATAATAATGGACACAGCCGGCGGCCCATGAGCCTGCTTTATTTATGACTTTTGTCCTATTTCTCTGTTGTCATAATGGTCTGTCTGTATTGAGCCTTTCGCTGACCAGTGGGCAACTGATTGGCTGAGCTGATGTGGCACAAATTCACATTCAATGTCAAACGCGCATTATCAGAGACCCGCTCTGACCCTGTCAGTCACTCAGTAAAAACAGAAAAACAGAAGAGTTAGAGAAAGTTAGAAAGACCAAAGGGCTCTTGAGTCTGAGTCCTAAGTCTGAGTCTGTGGGAAATGACAGATGAGCTGTTGTGGTGCAGTTGAGGTAGGAAGGAAGGAGGTAGGAAGGAAGGAGGTAGGAAGGAAACAGAGAAAGACACACATACTGACACGCTAATATGTTGCCTGTATTTTGAAACACATTTCATACCTACCTAATATTTTGGCTGTATATTGTGTGAAACGCATTTTATACCTACCTAATATTTTGGCTGCATATTGAAACACATTTAATACCTACCTAGTATTTTGGCTGTATATTGTATGAAACACATTTCATACCTACCTAATATTTTGGCTGTATATTGAAACACATTTCATACCTACCTAATATTTTGGCTGTATATTGAAACACATTTTATACCTACCTAATATTTTGGCTGTATATTGAAACACATTTCATACCTACCTAATATTTTGGCTGTATATTGAAACACATTTCATACCTACCTAATATTTTGGCTGTATATTATAATATGAAACACATTTCATACCTACCTAGTATTTTGGCTGTATATTGAAACACATTTTATACCTACCTAATATTTTGGCTGTATATTGAAACACATTTTATACCTACCTAATATTTTGGCTGTATATTGAAACACATTTTATACCTACCTAATATTTTGGCTGTATATTGAAACACATTTCATACCTACCTAGTATTTTGGCTGTATATTGTATGAAACACATTTCATACCTACCTAATATTTTGGCTGTATATTGAAACACATTTCATACCTACCTAGTATTTTGGCTGTATATTGTATGAAACACATAGGCTAATTAGCGAACGGGGTTTCAGGGGAACATTTAGACACTAGGCTACTTGCAATATAGCCTAACAAGTCATTAGATTGGCTTTTATAGCACTTAGGTAAGGCAATAGCCATCTACTAGACATTTATTCTGTACTTTTTACTAACCATAAGTCAGCATGTATTACAATAAAGGTCCATTCAGAGGACTGTCTGTGTATTTTAATTGTTTTATTTGTTTTATCAATGTTTATTCACTTCTATATCTCAGTCTCTTCAGCCCAACGACTGCAGCTAGTGAGTTTATAAACTGTCCTAGTGAGTTTATAAGCTGCCCTAGTGAGTTTATAAGCTGTCCTAGTGAGTTTATAAGCTGCCCTAGTGAGTTTATAAGCTGCCCTAGTGAGTTTATAAGCTGTCCTAGTGAGTTTATAAGCTGCCCTAGTGAGTTTATAAGCTGTCCTAGTGAGTTTATAAGCTGCCCTAGTGAGTTTATAAGCTGCCCTAGTGAGTTTATAAACTGCCTGCCCTAGTGAGTTTATAATAGTGAGTTTATAAGCTGCCTAGTGAGTTTATAAGCTGCCCTAGTGAGTTTATAAGCTGTCCTAGTGAGTTTATAAGCTGCTGCCTAGTGAGTTTATAAGCTGTCCTAGTGAGTTTATAAGCTGTCCTAGTGAGTTTATAAGCTGCCCTAGTGAGTTTATAAGCTGTCCTAGTGAGTTTATAAGCTGTCCTAGTGAGTTTATAAGCTGTCCTAACAAGTGACTCTGGTGTCGGGTTACATTATGGCACTGAAGTTGCCGTTAATAGGCCTCACGAGTCGTCGGTAACCTTTCTCATGTTGTATGCCAATTTATCTGACCATTTCAACCTATCTGCGTGTCAGTTATGGTTTTCATATGCACATTTTCATAAAACAGTTTAATTTAATTTATAATAAAGTCTTCATATCTCAAAATCATTGTCATGAGGTTAATCAAAATTCTATCCAAATCTGAATGAAAACTATAAAACTTAAAAAGTAACTTCTATTGCCGTTGGCAACTATGTAAAAAAAAATCCTACAGGTAGAAAATATCCTGATAAAAATAAATATCCTATAAATCACATTTGCTAAACATCTGCAACAAACTTGAAACATTGTATCACTATTAACCTCTACTGGATCGGTGTCCCTAAACCATAATGGCTGTTTCTCAATTTGCGATAAAGAGACTAGAAAACGTTGTATACAACAGCCAGCTTTCCGGGAAATAGACATGTCTTATATGGGCAGAAAGCTTAAATTCTTGTTAATCTAACTTCAGTGTCCAATTTACAGTAGCTATTACAGTGAAAACAATGCTGTTGTTTGAGGAGAATGCACAACAACAAAAAACTTTTATCACGGCAACTGGTTTGATACATTCACCTCTGAAGGTAAATAATGTACTTACATTCAATAATCTTGCTCTGATTTGTCATCCTGAGGCTCACAGAGATAAAATGTAGTGTAGTTTTGTTTGAAAAAATACATGTTATATTCAAATGTAGGACCTGGGGTCTACAGTTTGACCCCACAGCTGTGTCTGGCTCCACACCCACCCCACCCGGCCATCTAGATGTGTGAAGGTTAGTGTATTTTCTGTAGGGAAGCTAATGATCCATCATGTATGACATTCCTGGGAGTTTGTAGACTTAAATGTTTTATTACCATAGCATTTTTATATGTTCTCTATAGTTATGTACTTGAAAATATATAATTTGACCAATTCGGCACATTTGGGCAAACTCCTGGCAGACTTGATGCAAAATATTGTGTAATGAGGTAAATCTTCACTGGATCAGTCTGAGACTTTGCACACACTGCTGCCATCTTGTGGACAAAAATCAAAATTACACCTAGGCTCCTATCTTAATGTATGGCCTTTCTCTTGCATTTCAAAGATGATGAAACAAAAGAATAAATAGAAAACACATTTTTTTGTTTGTATTGTCTTTTACCAGATCTAATGTGTTATATTCTCCTACATTCCCTTCACATTTCCACAAACTTCAAAGTGTTTCCTTTCAAATGGTATCAAGAATATGCATATCCTTGCATCAGGTCCTGTGCTACAGGCAGTTAGATTTGGGTATGTCATTTTAGGTCCTGAGCTACATGCAGTTAGATTTGGGTATGTCATTTATGTCCTGAGCTACAGGCAGTTAGATTTGGGTATGTCATTTTAGGTCCTGAGTTACAGGCAGTTAGATTTGGGTATGTCATTTTAGGTCCTGAGCTACATGCAGTTAGATTTGGGTATGTCATTTATGTCCTGAGCTACAGGCAGTTAGATTTGGGAATGTCATTTTAGGTCCTGAGCTACAGGCAGTTAGATTTGGGTATGTCATTTTAGGTCCTGAGCTACAGGCAGTTAGATTTGGGTATGTCATTTATGTCCTGAGCTACAGGCAGTTAGATTTGGGTATGTAATTTTAGGCGAAATTTGAAAAAAAAGGGTCAGATCCTTTAACAGACACAAGTAATCTATTCTATGCAAGCAAGCGTCCAAATGTGCCTAACACAATCGTTACCCACTGAGCACAAACTGGTTGAATCAACGCTGTTTCCATGTCATTTCAACAGAAATGTAATTGAACCAACGTGGAATAGTCATTGAATATAATGTCTGTGCCCAGTTGGCGAGTCCACTGAGGTATAGTAAGAACTGGAGACTGTCTATGATGTCCAACCCTTGTTTTCAAGGTAATCTACTCAAGTTCACATATGCCGATTCATGCAACTTCTATATCCAGGTTGGGTCCAGGTTGTACGGACCATCATCACATGAGCACTAGCATTCAGTGTGTACAGGGGACACCGACCACGTCCTCCCAAAAACATGGGAGAGATACAATTGTTTGAATAATTCAATGGATGTTTTGTTCACCACGGTGAAACTACTAAACTACGACTGACTAAAGGATCCTATTAGAAATGTTCTAATCTGAGTGTCAATGTGGCCGTGTGGAAACGGTCTTTCTGGGCCAGGCATTCGTGGCCGTGTGGAAACGGTCTTTCTGGGCCAGGCATTCGTGGCCGTGTGGAAACGGTCTTTCTGGGCCAGGCATTCGTGGCCGTGTGGAAACGGTCTTTCTGGGCCAGGCATTCGTGGCCGTGTGGAAACGGTCTTTCTGGGCCAGGCATTCGTGGCCGTGTGGAAACGGTCTTTCTGGGCCAGGCATTCGTGGCCGCGTGGAAACGGTCTTTCTGGGCCAGGCATTCGTGGCCGTGTGGAAACGGTCTTTCTGGGCCAGGCATTCGTGGCCGTGTGGAAACGGTCTTTCTGGGCCATGCATTCGTGGCCGTGTGGAAACGGTCTTTCTGGGCCAGGCATTCGTGGCCGTGTGGAAACGGTCTTTCTGGGCCAGGCATTCGTGGCCGTGTGGAAACGGTCTTTCTGGGCCAGGCATTCGTGGCCGTGTGGAAATGGTCTTTCTGGGCCAGGCATTCGTGTGGAAACGGTCTTTCTGGGCCAGGCATTCGTGGCCGTGTGGAAATGGTCTTTCTGGGCCAGGCATTCGTGGCCGTGTGGAAACGGTCTTTCTGGGCCAGGCATTCGTGGCCGTGTGGAAACGGTCTTTCTGGGCCAGGCATTCGTGTGGAAACGGTCTTTCTGGGCCAGGCATTCGTGGCCGTGTGGAAACGGTCTTTCTGGGCCAGGCATTCGTGTGGAAACGGTCTTTCTGGGCCAGGCATTCGTGTGGAAACGGTCTTTCTGGGCCAGGCATTCGTTAAACTGCAGTACGGAGGCCAAAACCGCATTGGTGTAAAGTACTTAAGTAAAAATACTTTTTTGGGTATCTGTACTTTACTTTTTATATATTTTTGACAACTTTTACTTTTACTTAACTACATTCCTAAAGAAATCTGTACTTCTGACTTCCATACATTTTTCCTGACAGCCAAAAGTACACATTACATTTATAATTTTCAGGCAGGCCAGCAAAATGGTCCAAATTCACTCACCTATCAATATAACACAATGTCATCCCTACTGGCGGACTCACTAAACACAAGTACTGTTGTTGTAAATGAGGAGTGTTGGAGTGTGCCCCTGTTTCTCAGAAATCTTTACATCTACTTTTCACCTTTTACTCAACGATGACAATTGAGTCCTTTTTCCACCACTGCAAAACCAGGCTTCTAGACCGGAACCATGACCCCTTGTGTGAGTTGCATGATCAACTCATATCATTACTATAACATAACACAGAACATGCCTTTAAAATTCGTGTGGAATTTATAAATAATTCATAAATAATTTAATTTGTTGTAGGTAGCCTAGCTTCTGTTAATAGCTTGCGACGCTATTGGTTTGAATTTAGACACAAAATCCTAGGCCTAATTGTAGTCACCCCATAGGTTGAATAATATTTGCCTGTAACTGTGCCATTAGCTGTGGGTAACAGGCCTACTACAGTAATTACCTGGCCTACTAAGTTTCAGTCTCAGGTTGTATATAGGACTAGGGCCACCACTGATACTCCTTACCTTCAGAAGCATCTCTCATTCCGCAGTAATTCATCAATCATTGATCAGTAGTATGAACTGGATCACCTCGGTTTTGCCTTCTCTCAGTTGATGTAGTCATGGTAAATCACCCACCAGGCGGCCAGGTCTCACCAACGTGCACCTCCCTCAGCGCAGCACAGCAGCGTAATTACCCATGATCACTTCCTCCTGTTAATTGATACTCAGAAGAGACATCATGATGACGTAGTCTGTTTTATTATTGTGGTCATTTCCCAAGAAGGCAGGAAATATTGTGTCATTGAAACAATAATGTGTCAGCCTATTATAATCTGGTAAACAGGCAGTTGGGAATTGTAGCCTATTTAAGACATTTAAATGACATGTAAATATTATGTTGATCTGACCCAATATCCAATATGGAGGATTATTCCAATTTAATTGTCCAACATTAGTTAAATGACATGACACTGTCCCCATAGGCCTGCTAGTGGATACTGTAGCAAAGCTGCCTGCATCGAATCCGCATGCATACTAAAGCCTTGTGCACACTAGTTACATCAAACGGTGTGCGTTCTGGTGGAAGTCCATTCATGGGTTTTTCACTCTCAACAGTTTCTTGTGTGTATGAAGAATGGTCCACCATCGAAAGGGGATCCAGCCAACTTGACACTTGGTACGTGCTTGCATTTACGTAGGGCTGCTTATGTAAAGGATTGGGGTGGAAACAGCCAATCAATTCCTGTCTTTGGGTCAGCACTGCTCTTCAAATTGACCTTTTGACCTCATTGTCCCCAAGGCAACAACTGAGCATCTGGTCATTAAGAAAAGTATCTATTTTTATCAGATATCCATCGATTTGGATTGGGTTGGAGCGAGCGGTCGCATCCGCACTCGGTCCGCAGGTAGTATTACATTCTCATTACATTTCATTATAGTACAACGGTTTGATTTGTCTAATCTTAGCAATTTCTTCTTAGCTAGCTACATAGCCGTCTTTGTATCATAGATAATTGCGTAATTATCGTATTTCGTCGTCCTAACGCAGTCTACACTGCTATCTGCCCTGCAGCTAGCCAGCTAGCTAACGTCCACCGTCTACCGATTAGCAGCACAACTATTACACTCAACTGAACGACTTGATTAGTGTAGTGTTAGCTAGCTACATAGTTGTCTTTGCTGTCTTCGTATCCAAGATAATTGTGTAGTTTAGAGTGTGTAGTTTTAGAGTGATTATCTTAATTTACCGAGGTTAGCTAGCCAGCTATTTGTCGTCCTTAACGTAGGAGACACTGCTAGCTAGCCAACAGCTAGCCAACGTCTACCGAACAGAACTTCCGCACTCAACAACCCGGTCGCATTTCGCTTCGCTCCACAGGTAGTATCACATTTTTCATTTCATTTCATTACAGTACAACGGCTTGATTTGTTTGATCGTAGCTAGCTACATAGCTAGCTACATAGCCGTCTTTGTATCAAAGATAATTGTGTAGTCTAGAGCGATTTCCTAGGTTAGCTAGCCAGCTATTGTCGTTCTTTTAACGCAACGTAACGTAATCAACACTGCTAGCTAGCCAGCTAGCCCCGAATAGCAGCACAGTAGAAACTAGTACACTCAACGGAACGACTTGATTAGTGTAGTGTCAACAACGCAGCCACTGCCAGCTAGCCTACATAGTCAACAACGCAGCCTCTGCCAGCTAGCCTACTTCAGCAGTACTGTATCATTTTAATCATTTTAGTCAATAAGATTCTTGCTACGTAAGCTTAACTTTCTGAACACTCGAGACGTGTAGTCCACTTGTCATTCCAATCTCCTTTGCATTAGCGTAGCCTCTTGTGTAGCCTGTCAACTATG
This sequence comes from Oncorhynchus nerka, assembly GCF_034236695.1. NCBI lineage: Eukaryota > Metazoa > Chordata > Actinopteri > Salmoniformes > Salmonidae > Oncorhynchus > Oncorhynchus nerka. The sequence continues at coordinate 105,338,331 of NC_088410.1, read as the reverse complement.
TGTCTGTCTATCCCTGTTCTCTCCTCTCTGCACAGACCATACAAACGCTCCACACCGCGTGGCCGCAGCCACCCTAATCTGGTGGTCCCAGCGCGCACGACCCACGTGGAGTTCCAGGTCTCCGGTAGCCTCTGGAACTGCCGATCTGCGGCCAACAAGGCAGAGTTCATCTCAGCCTATGCCTCCCTCCCAGTCCCTCGACTTCTTGGCACTGACGGAAACATGGATCACCACAGACAACACTGCTACTCCTACTGCTCTCTCTTCGTCTGCCCACGTGTTCTCGCACACCCCGAGAGCTTCTGGTCAGCGGGGTGGTGGCACCGGGATCCTCATCTCTCCCAAGTGGTCATTCTCTCTTTCTCCCCTTACCCATCTGTCTATCGCCTCCTTTGAATTCCATGCTGTCACAGTTACCAGCCCTTTCAAGCTTAACATCCTTATCATTTATCGCCCTCCAGGTTCCCTCGGAGAGTTCATCAATGATCTTGATGCCTTGATAAGCTCCTTTCCTGAGGACGGCTCACCTCTCACAGTTCTGGGCGACTTTAACCTCCCCACGTCTACCTTTGACTCATTCCTCTCTGCCTCCTTCTTTCCACTCCTCTCCTCTTTTGACCTCACCCTCTCACCTTCCCCCTACTCACAAGGCAGGAAATACGCTCGACCTCATCTTTACTAGATGCTGTTCTTCCACTAACCTCATTGCAACTCCCCTCCAAGTCTCCGGCCACTACCTTGTATCCTTTTCCCTCTCGCTCTCATCCAACACTTCCCACACTGCCCCTACTCGGATGGTATCGCGCTGTCCCAACCTTCGCTCTCTCTCCCCCGCTACTCTCTCCTCTTCCATCCTATCATCTCTTCCCTCTGCTCAAACCTTCTCCAACCTATCTCCTGATTCTGCCTCCTCAACCCTCCTCTCCTCCCTTTCTGCATCCTTTGACTCTCTATGTCCCCTATCCTCCAGGCCGGCTCGGTCCTCCCCTCCCGCTCCGTGGCTCGACGACTCATTGCGAGCTCACAGAACAGGGCTCCGGGCAGCCGAGCGGAAATGGAGGAAAACTCGCCTCCCTGCGGACCTGACATCCTTTCACTCCCTCCTCTCTACATTTTCCTCTTCTCTCTCTGCTGCTAAAGCCACTTTCTACCACTCTAAATTCCAAGCATCTGCCTCTAACCCTAGGAAGCTCTTTGCCACCTTCTCCTCCCTCCTGAATCCTCCTCCCCCCTCCTCCCTCTCTGCAGATGACTTCGTCAACCATTTTGAAAAGAAGGTCGACGACATCCGATCCTCGTTTGCTAAGTCAAACGACACCGCTGGTTCTGCTCACACTGCCCTACCCTGTGCTCTGACCTCTTTCTCCCCTCTCTCTCCAGATGAAATCTTGCGTCTTGTGACGGCCGGCCGCCCAACAACCTGCCCGCTTGACCCTATCCCCTCCTCTCTTCTCCAGACCATTTCCGGAGACCTTCTCCCTTACCTCACCTCGCTCATCAACTCATCCCTGACCGCTGGCTACGTCCCTTCCGTCTTCAAGAGAGCGAGAGTTGCACCCCTTCTGAAAAAACCTACACTCGATCCCTCCGATGTCAACAACTACAGACCAGTATCCCTTCTTTCTTTTCTCTCCAAAACTCTTGAACGTGCCGTCCTTGGCCAGCTCTCCCGCTATCTCTCTCAGAATGACCTTCTTGATCCATATCAGTCAGGTTTCAAGACTAGTCATTCAACTGAGACTGCTCTTCTCTGTATCACGGAGGCGCTCCGCACTGCTAAAGCTAACTCTCTCTCCTCTGCTCTCATTCTTCTAGACCTATCGGCTGCCTTCGATACTGTGAACCATCAGATCCTCCTCTCCACCCTCTCCGAGTTGGGCATCTCCGGCGCGGCCCACGCTTGGATTGCGTCCTACCTGACAGGTCGCTCCTACCAGGTGGCGTGGCGAGAATCCGTCTCCACACCACGTGCTCTCACCACCGGTGTCCCCCAGGGCTCTGTTCTAGGCCCTCTCCTATTCTCGCTATACACCAAGTCACTTGGCTCTGTCATAACCTCACATGGTCTCTCCTATCATTGCTATGCAGACGACACACAATTAATCTTCTCCTTTCCCCTTCTGATGACCAGGTGGCGAATCGCATCTCTGCATGTCTGGCAGACATATCCGTGTGGATGACGGATCACCACCTCAAGCTGAACCTCGGCAAGACGGAGCTGCTCTTCCTCCCGGGAAGGACTGCCCGTTCCATGATCTCGCCATCACGGTTGACAACTCCATTGTGTCCTCCTCCCAGAGCGCTAAGAACCTTGGCGTGATCCTGGACAACACCCTGTCGTTCTCAACTAACATCAAGGCGGTGGCCCGTTCCTGTAGGTTCATGCTCTACAACATCCGCAGAGTACGACCCTGCCTCACACAGGAAGCGGCGCAGGTCCTAATCCAGGCACTTGTCATCTCCCGTCTGGATTACTGCAACTCGCTGTTGGCTGGGCTCCCTGCCTGTGCCATTAAACCCCTACAACTCATCCAGAACGCCGCAGCCCGTCTGGTGTTCAACCTTCCCAAGTTCTCTCACGTCACCCCGCTCCTCCGCTCTCTCCACTGGCTTCCAGTTGAAGCTCGCATCCGCTACAAGACCATGGTGCTTGCCTACGGAGCTGTGAGGGGAACGGCACCTCAGTACCTCCAGGCTCTGATCAGGCCCTACACCCAAACAAGGGCACTGCGTTCATCCACCTCTGGCCTGCTCGCCTCCCTACCACTGAGGAAGTACAGTTCCCGCTCAGCCCAGTCAAAACTGTTCGCTGCTCTGGCCCCCAATGGTGGAACAAACTCCCTCACGACGCCAGGACAGCGGAGTCAATCACCACCTTCCGGAGACACCTGAAACCCCACCTCTTTAAGGAATACCTAGGATAGGATAAAGTAATCCCTCTCACCCCCCTTAAAAGATTTAGATGCACTACTGTTCCACTGGATGTCATAAGGTGAATGCACCAATTTGTAAGTCGCTCTGGATAAGAGCGTCTGCTAAATGACTTAAATGTAAATGTAAATGTAAACTATGGGAAGCATTGGAGTCAACAGGGGCAAGCATCCCTGTGCAACGCTTTGGACACCTTGTAGAGTCCATTCCGAGACGAATTGAGGCAACTCAATATTAAGAAGGTGAAACTGTTGAGCATGAAAACTCCAGTAGTGTTGCAGTTCTTGACACACTCAAACCGGTGCGTTCAAGGGCACTTAAATCTTTCATTCACCCTCTGAATGACACGCATACACAATCCATGTCTCAATTGTCTAAAAACTTAAAAATGGGCCAATTGTGCACCGCCTCATGGGTCTCCTGATCGCGGCCGGTTACGACACAGCCTGGGATCAAATCCAGGTCTGTAGTGACACATCTAACACTGCAATGTAGTGCCTTAGACAGCTGCGCCACTCGATTTTGCCCATTCTAATGTTCAATAAAACAGTAAGTGAATGCCTCAATGTCTGCCTGCTTTATATAGCAAGCCACAGCCACATGACTCACTGCCTGTAAGAGGGAACCCTATTTTGTCAACATAGTGTACCTACAAAACTGAGTATATATAGAACCTTTTTTTAGTAAAAGGTTCTTTAATCTCATAATTTCGTCCAAAAAACCTTAAGGTTCTATATAGAACCCCCAATAACCCTTTTTTTCGAAGAGTGCATTTAAGGTAAACGCTGTATGAGTTAATAAGGCTGATAGAAGAGATCCGAATGTTGATAAAACTATAAGTTCTTCACATTTTAGGCGCAGTAACGTGCACACAGTGGTAGGCCTATGCACAAACTTTCCAAAATGCAATTTGCGGGAAAAAAATAAACATTCTAAAATGTGCACCATTGCAAGATGCAAGTGGTTTCGTGGACAGAGACGGAAATATCAGTTAGAAATGTTGAAAGAGGTGAGATCTCAAGATGCAACTACTATCATGGGTTGCTAGGATAATGCATTTGTCTGCTAGACAATGAAAGAAAGTTTAAAGAGACTTTGAAGCACGGTGTGACAGAACCTGGTGAGAAGCTCTGCCTAATTAAACTGTTTGGGCTAATTGTCCAGCCATTTAAATGTATTTTTTTAATTGAACCTTTATTTAAGTAGGCAAGTCAGTTAAGAACAAATTCTTATTTACAATGACGGCCTACCGGGGAACAGTTGGTTAACTGCCTTGTTCAGGGGCAGAAAGACAGATATTTACCTTGTCAGCTCTGTGATTCAATCCAGCAACCTTTCAGGTTACTGGCCCAACCCTCTAACCACCTGCCGCCCCTAAATCACACACTTGATTGACCAATGAACCTTAGCTGAACTCTGTCAGCCACCTAACTGGGAAGGTGCTGGAAGGAGCTGGGAAGGGTTTGTTGAGGATCAATAATTAAGGAACACGAAAAATAAACTGATGCTAATTACGGTCTTCTGGTAGAGGGAAAGACTCCCAAAAACCTCCTCTATTAAATGTTAACTACAAAGTAGCTTATGCCTACCTGGCAGAATGATAGAAATTATTTGCATCAATCCAGTGGTCATTTGTTTTGAAAACTCTGCACAATCACAGAAGCACTACAGAAACACTGCGAACCAAACAGCAGTGCTAGGTGGCTGTACTACAGAAACACTGCTAAACTAACAGCAGTGCTAGGTGGCTGTACTACAGAAACACTACTAAACTAACAACAGTGCTAGGTGTCTGTACTACAGAAACACTGCTAAACTAACAACAGTGCTAGGTGGCAGTACTACAGAAACACTGCTAATCAAACAACAGTGCTAGGTGGCTGTACTACAGAAACACTGCTAATCAAACAACAGTGCTAGGTGGCTGTACTACAGAAACACTGCTAACCAAACAACAGTGCTAGGTGGCTGTACTACAGAAATTCTGCTAACCAAACAACAGTGCTAGGTGTCTGTACTACAGAAACACTGCTAAACTAACAACAGTGCTAGGTGGCTGTACTACAGAAACACTACTAAACTAACAACAGTGCTAGGTGTCTGTACTACAGAAACACTGCTAATCAAACAACAGTGCTAGGTGGCTGTACTACATTTACATTTACATTTAAGTCATTTAGCAGACGCTCTTATCCAGAGCGACTTACAAATTGGTGCATTCACCTTATGACCTCCAGTGGAACAGTAGTGCATCTAAATCTTTTCAGGGGAGGGGGTGAGAGGGATTACTTTATCCTATCCTAGGTATTCCTTAAAGAGGTGGGGTTTCAGGTGTCTCCGGAAGGTGGTGATTGACTCCGCTGTCCTGGCGTCGTGAGGGAGTTTGTTCCACCATTGGGGGGCCAGAGCAGCGAACAGTTTTGACTGGGCTGAGCGGGAACTGTACTTCCTCAGTGGTAGGGAGGCGAGCAGGCCAGAGGTGGATGAACGCAGTGCCCTTGTTTGGGTGTAGGGCCTGATCAGAGCCTGGAGGTACTGAGGTGCCGTTCCCCTCACAGCTCCGTAGGCAAGCACCATGGTCTTGTAGCGGATGCGAGCTTCAACTGGAAGCCAGTGGAGGGAGCGGAGGAGCGGGGTGACGTGAGAGAACTTGGGAAGGTTGAACACCAGACGGGCTGCGGCGTTCTGGATGAGTTGTAGGGGTTTAATGGCACAGGCAGGGAGCCCAGCCAACAGCGAGTTGCAGTAATCCAGACGGGAGATGACAAGTGCCTGGATTAGGACCTGCGCCGCTTCCTGTGTGAGGCAGGGTCGTACTCTGCGGATGTTGTAGAGCATGAACCTACAGGAACGGGCCACCGCCTTGATGTTAGTTGAGAACGACAGGGTGTTGTCCAGGATCACGCCAAGGTTCTTAGCGCTCTGGGAGGAGGACACAATGGAGTTGTCAACCGTGATGGCGAGATCATGGAACGGGCAGTCCTTCCCCGGGAGGAAGAGCAGCTCCGTCTTGCCGAGGTTCAGCTTGAGGTGGTGATCCGTCATCCACACGGATATGTCTGCCAGACATGCAGAGATGCGATTCGCCACCTGGTCATCAGAAGGGGGAAAGGAGAAGATTAATTGTGTGTCGTCTGCATAGCAATGATAGGAGAGACCATGTGAGGTTATGACAGAGCCAAGTGACTTGGTGTATAGCGAGAATAGGAGAGGGCCTAGAACAGAGCCCTGGGGGACACCAGTGGTGAGAGCACGTGGTGTGGAGACGTATTCTCGCCACGCCACCTGGTAGGAGCGACCTGTCAGGTAGGACGCAATCCAAGCGTGGGCCGCGCCGGAGATGCCCAACTCGGAGAGGGTGGAGAGGAGGATCTGATGGTTCACAGTATCGAAGGCAGCCGATAGGTCTAGAAGGATGAGAGCAGAGGAGAGAGAGTTAGCTTTAGCAGTGCGGAGCGCCTCCGTGATACAGAGAAGAGCAGTCTCAGTTGAATGACTAGTCTTGAAACCTGACTGATTTGGATCAAGAAGGTCATTCTGAGAGAGATAGCGGGAGAGCTGGCCAAGGACGGCACGTTCAAGAGTTTTGGAGAGAAAAGAAAGAAGGGATACTGGTCTGTAGTTGTTGACATCGGAGGGATCGAGTGTAGGTTTTTTCAGAAGGGGTGCAACTCTCGCTCTCTTGAAGACGGAAGGGACGTAGCCAGCGGTCAGGGATGAGTTGATGAGCGAGGTGAGGTAAGGGAGGAGGTCTCCGGAAATGGTCTGGAGAAGAGAGGAGGGGATAGGGTCAAGCGGGCAGGTTGTAGGGCGGCCGGCCGTCACAAGACGCGAGATTTCATCTGGAGAGAGAGGGGAGAAAGAGGTCAGAGCACAGGGTAGGGCAGTGTGAGCAGAACCAGCGGTGTCGTTTGACTTAGCAAACGAGGATCAGATGTCGTCGACCTTCTTTTCAAAATGGTTGACGAAGTCATCTGCAGAGAGGGAGGAGGGGGAGGGGGAGGAGGATTCAGGAGGGAGGAGAAGGTTGCAAAGAGCTTCCTAGGGTTAGAGGCAGATGCTTGGAATTTAGAGTGGTAGAAAGTGGCTTTAGCAGCAGAGAGAGAAGAGGAAAATGTAGAGAGGAGGGAGTGAAAGGATGTCAGGTCCGCAGGGAGGCGAGTTTTCCTCCATTTCCGCTCGGCTGCCCGGAGCCCTGTTCTGTGAGCTCGCAATGAGTCGTCGAGCCACGGAGCGGGAGGGGAGGACCGAGCCGGCCTGGAGGATAGGGGACATAGAGAGTCAAAGGATGCAGAAAGGGAGGGAGGAGGGTTGAGGAGGCAGAATCAGGAGATAGGTTGGAGAAGGTTTGAGCAGAGGGAAGAGATGATAGGATGGAAGAGGAGAGAGTAGCGGGGGAGAGAGAGCGAAGGTTGGGACGGCGCGATACCATCCGAGTAGGGGCAGTGTGGGAAGTGTTGGATGAGAGCGAGAGGGAAAAGGATACAAGGTAGTGGTCGGAGACTTGGAGGGGAGTTGCAACGAGGTTAGTGGAGGAACAGCATCTAGTAAAGATGAGGTCGAGCGTATTTCCTGCCTTGTGAGTAGGGGGAAGGTGAGAGGGTGAGGTCAAAAGAGGAGAGGAGTGGAAAGAAGGAGGCAGAGAGGAATGAGTCAAAGGTAGGCGTGGGGAGGTTAAAGTCGCCCAGAACTGTGAGAGGTGAGCCGTCCTCAGGAAAGGAGCTTATCAAGGCATCAAGCTCATTGATGAACTCTCAGAGGGAACCTGGAGGGCGATAAATGATAAGGATGTTAAGCTTGAAAGGGCTGGTAACTGTGACAGCATGGAATTCAAAGGAGGCGATAGACAGATGGGTAAGGGGAGAAAGAGAGAATGACCACTTGGGAGAGATGAGGATCCCGGTGCCACCACCCCGCTGACCAGAAGCTCTCGGGTGTGCGAGAACACGTGGGCAGACGAAGAGAGAGCAGTAGGAGTAGCAGTGTTGTCTGTGGTGATCCATGTTTCCGTCAGTGCCAAGAAGTCGAGGGACTGGAGGGAGACATAGGCGGAGATGAACTCTGCCTTGTTGGCCGCAGATCGGCAGTTCCAGAGGCTACCGGAGACCTGGAACTCCACGTGGGTCGTGCGCGCTGGGACCACCAGATTAGGGTGGCCGCGGCCACGCGGTGTGGAGCGTTTGTATGGTCTGTGCAGAGAGGAGAGAACAGGGATAGACAGACACATAGTTGACAGGCTACACAAGAGGCTACGCTAATGCAAAGGAGATTGGAATGACAAGTGGACTACACGTCACGAGTGTTCAGAGAGTTAAGCTTACGTAGCAAGAATCTTATTGACTAAAATGATTAAAATGATACAGTACTGCTGAAGTAGGCTAGCTGGCAGAGGCTGCGTTGTTGACTAAGTAGGCTAGTTGGCATTGGCTGCGTTGTTGACACTACACTAATCAAGTCGTTCCGTTGAGTGTAATAGTTTCTACTGTGCTGCTATTCGGGGCTAGCTGGCTAGCTAGCAGTGTTGATTACGTTACGTTGCGTTAAAAGAACGACAATAGCTGGCTAACTAACCTAGGAAATCGCTCTAGACTACACAATTATCTTTGATACAAAGACGGCTATGTAGCTAGCTATGTAGCTAGCTACGATCAAACAAATCAAGCCGTTGTACTGTAATGAAATGAAATGAAAAATGTGATACTACCTGTGGAGCGAAGCGAAATGCGACCGGATTGTTGAGTGCAGAAGTTCTGTTCGGTAGACGTTGGCTAGCTGTTGGCTAGCTAGCAGAGTCTCCTATGTTAAGGACGACATAAAACTACACACTCTAAACTACACAATTATCTTGGGTACGAAGACAGCAAAGACAACTATGTAGCTAGCTAACACTACACTAATCAAGTCGTTCAGTTGAGTGTAATAGTTGTGCTGCTAATCGGTAGACGGTGGACTAGCTAACGGTGGACGTTAGCTAGCTGGCTAGCTGCAGGGCAGTGTAGACTGCGTTAGGACGACGAAATACGATAATTACGCAATTATCTATGATACAAAGACGGCTGTGTAGCTAGCTAAGAAGAAATTGCTAAGATTAGACAAATCAAACCGTTGTACTATAATGAAATGTAATGAAATGTAATACTACCTGCGGACCGAGTGCAGATGCGACCGCTCGCTCCAACCCGGAAGTTGTCCGACGGAAGTTGTACTACAGAAACACTGCTAACCAAACAACAGTGCTAGGTGTCTGTACTACAGAAACACTGCTAAACTAACAACAGTGCTAGGTGGCTGTACTACAGAAACACTACTAAACTAACAACAGTGCTAGGTGTCTGTACTACAGAAACACTGCTAATCAAACAACAGTGTTCGGTGGCTGTACTACAGAAATACTGCTAACCAAACAACAGTGCTAGGTGGCTGTACTACAGAAACACTGCTAACCAAACAACAGTGCTAGGTGTCTGTACTACAGAAACACTGCTAAACTAACAACAGTGCTAGGTGTCTGTACTACAGAAACACTGCTAATCAAATAACAGTGCTAGGTGGCTGTACTACAGAAACACTGCTAACCAAACAACAGTGCTAGGTGTCTGTACTACAGAAACACTGCTAAACTGGTCGCATCCGCGCTTCGGTCTGCAGGTTGTATAACTTTTTCATTACATTTCATTACATTTCATTACATTTCATTATAGTACAACGGTCTGATTTGTCTAATCTTAGCAATTTCCTCTTAGCTAGCTACATAGTCGTCGTTGTATCAAAGATAATTGCGTAATTATCGTATTTCGTCGTCTCCTATCTGTCCAACACGTTCACCGTCTACCGTAGCACTGTAGTACTATCACACTCAACTGAACGTCTTGATTAGTGTAGTGTTAGCTAGCTACATAGCTAGCTACATAGTTGTCTTTGCTGTCTTCGTATCCAAGATAATTGTGTAGCTTAGAGTGTGGAGTCTTAGAGTGATAATTGCGTTATTATCGTATTTCGTCGCCCTCCTATCTGCCTAGCAGCTAGCATACGTTCACCGGCTACCGTAGCACTGTAGTAACTATCACACTCAACCGAACGACTTGATTAGTGTAGTATTAGATAGCTACATAGTTGTCTTTGCTGTCTTCGTATCCAAGATAATTATGTAGTTTAGAGTGTGTAGTCTTAGAGTGATTATCTTAATTCACCGAGGTTAGCTAGCCAGCTATTTTGTCGTCCTTAACGTAGGAGACACTCCTAGCTAGCCAATAGCCAGCCAACGTCTACTGAATAGAACTTTCGCATTCCGGTCGCATTCCGCGTCGCTCCACAGGTAGTATCACTTTTTCACTTCATTTCATTACAGTCCCAACGGTGTGATTTGTTTGATCGTAGCTAGCTACATAGCTAGCTACATAGCCGTCTTTGTTTCAAAGATAATTGTGTAGTCTAGAGCGATTTTCTAGGTTAGCTAGCCAGCTATTGTCGTTCTCCTACGCAACGTAACGTAACCAACACTGCTAGCTAGCCAGCTAGCTCCCGATAAGCAGCATTGTAGAAACTTCACACTCAACGGTACGACTTGATTAGGGTAGTGTCAACAACGCAGCTAGCCTACCCCAGCAGTACTCTATCATTTTAATCATTTTAGTCAATTAGATTCTTGCTACGTAAGCTTAACTTTCTGAACATTCGAGACGTGTAGTCCACTTGTCATTCCAATCTCCTCTGCATTAGCGTAGCCTCTTCTCTAGCCTGTCAACTATGTGTCTGTCTATCCCTGTTCTCTCCTCTCTGCACAGACCATACAAACGCTCCACACCGCATGGCCGCAGCCACCTAATCTGGTGGTCCCAGCGCGCACGACCCACGTGGAGTTCCAGGTCTCCGGTAGCCTCTGGAACTGCCGATCTGCGGCCAACAAGGCAGAGTTCATCTCAGCCTATGTCTCCCTCCAGTCCCTCGACTTCTTGGCTCTGACGGAAACATGGATCACCACAGACAACACCGCTACTCCTACTGCTCTCTCTTCGTCCGCCCACGTGCTCTCGCACACCCCGAGAGCTTCTGGTCAGCGGGGTGGTGGCACCGGGATCCTCATCTCTCCCAAGTGGTCATTCTCTCTTTCTCCCCTTACCCATCTGTCTATCGCCTCCTTTGAATTCCATGCTGTCACAGTTACCAGCCCTTTCAAGCTTAACATCCTTATCATTTATCGCCCTCCAGGTTCCTCGGAGAGTTCATCAATGAGCTTGATGCCTTGATAAGCTCCTTTCCTGAGGACGGCTCACCTCTCACAGTTCTGGGCGACTTTAACCTCCCCACGTCTACCTTTGACTCATTCCTCTCTGCCTCCTTCTTTCCACTCCTCTCCTCTTTTGACCTCACCCTCTCACCTTCCCCCTACTCACAAGGCAGGCAATACGCTCGACCTCATCTTTACTAGATGCTGTTCCTCCACTAACCTCATTGCAACTCCCCTCCAAGTCTCCGACCACTACCTTGTATCCTTTTCCCTCTCGCTCTCATCCAACACTTCCCACACTGCCCCTACTCGGATGGTATCGCGCCGTCCCAACCTTCGCTCTCTCTCCCCCGCTACTCTCTCCTCTTCCATCCTATCATCTCTTCCCTCTGCTCAAACCTTCTCCAACCTATCTCCTGATTCTGCCTCCTCAACCCTCCTCTCCTCCCTTTCTGCATCCTTTGACTCTCTATGTCCCCTATCCTCCAGGCCGGCTCGGTCCTCCTCCCGCTCCGTGGCTCGACGACTCATTGCGAGCTCACAGAACAGGGCTCCGGGCAGCCGAGCGGAAATGGAGGAAAACTCGCCTCCCTGCAGACCTGGCATCCTTTCACTCCCTCCTCTCTACATTTTCCTCCTCTGTCTCTGCTGCTAAAGCCACTTTCTACCACTCTAAATTCCAAGCATCTGCCTCTAACCCTAGGAAGCTCTTTGCCACCTTCTCCTCCCTCTTGAATCCTCCTCCCCCTCCCCCTCCTCCCTCTCTGCAGATGACTTCGTCAACCATTTTGAAAAGAAGGTCGACGACATCCGATCCTCGTTTGCTAAGTCAAACGACACCGCTGGTTCTGCTCACACTGCCCTACCCTGTGCTCTGACCTCTTTCTCCCTCTCTCTCCAGATGACATCTCGCGTCTTGTGACGGCCGGCCGCCCAACAACCTGCCCGCTTGACCCTATCCCCTCCTCTCTTCTCCAGACCATCTCCGGTGACCTTCTCCCTTACCTCACCTCGCTCATCAACTCATCCCTGACCGCTGGCTACGTCCCTCCCGTCTTCAAGAGAGCGAGAGTTGCACCCCTTCTGAAAAAACCTACACTCGATCCCTCCGATGTCAACAACTACAGACCAGTATCCCTTCTTTCTTTTCTCTCCAAAACTCTTGAACGTGCCGTCCTTGGCCAGCTCTCCCGCTATCTCTCTCAGAATGACCTTCTTGATCCAAATCAATCAGGTTTCAAGACTAGTCATTCAACTGAGACTGCTCTTCTCTGTATCACGGAGGCGCTCCGCACTGCTAAAGCTAACTCTCTCTCCTCTGCTCTCATCCTTCTAGACCTATCGGCTGCCTTCGATACTGTGAACCATCAGATCCTCCTCTCCACCCTCTCCGAGTTGGGCATCTCCGGCGCGGCCCACGCTTGGATTGCGTCCTACCTGACAGGTCGCTCCTACCAGGTGGCGTGGCGAGAATCCGTCTCCTCACCACGTGCTCTCACCACTGGTGTCCCCCAGGGCTCTGTTCTAGGCCCTCTCCTATTCTCGCTATACACCAAGTCACTTGGCTCTGTCATAACCTCACATGGTCTCTCCTATCATTGCTATGCAGACGACACACAATTAATCTTCTCCTTTCCCCCTTCTGACGACCAGGTGGCGAATCGCATCTCTGCATGTCTGGCAGACATATCAGTGTGGATGACGGATCATCACCTCAAGCTGAACCTCGGCAAGACGGAGCTGCTCTTCCTCCCGGGAAGGACTGCCCGTTCCATGATCTCGCCATCACGGTTGACAACTCCATTGTGTCCTCGTCCCAGAGCGCTAAGAACCTTGGCGTGATCCTGGACAACACCCTGTCGTTCTCAAATAACATCAAGGCGGTGGCCCGTTCCTGTAGGTTCATGCTCTACAACATCCGCAGAGTACGACCCTGCCTCACACAGGAAGCGGCGCAGGTCCTAATCCAGGCACTTGTCATCTCCCGTCTGGATTACTGCAACTCGCTGTTGGCTGGGCTCCCTGCCTGTGCCATTAAACCCCTACAACTCATCCAGAACGCCGCAGCCCGTCTGGTGTTCAACCTTCCCAAGTTCTCTCACGTCACCCCGCTCCTCCGCTCTCTCCACTGGCTTCCAGTTGAAGCTCGCATCCGCTACAAGACCATGGTGCTTGCCTACGGAGCTGTGAGGGGAACGGCACCTCACTACCTCCAGGCTCTGATCAGGCCCTACACCCAAACAAGGGCACTGCGTTCATCCACCTCTGGCCTGCTCGCCTCCCTACCACTGAGGAAGTACAGTTCCCGCTCAGCCCAGTCAAAACTGTTCGCTGCTCTGGCCCCCAATGGTGGAACAAACTCCCTCACGACGCCAGGACAGCGGAGTCAATCACCACCTTCCGGAGACACCTGAAACCCCACCTCTTTAAGGAATACCTAGGATAGGATAAAGTAATCCTTCTCCCCCCCCCCCTTAAAAGACCTAGATGCACTATTGTAAAGTGGCTGTTCCACTGGATGTCATAAGGTGAAAGCACCAATTTGTAAGTCGCTCTGGATAAGAGCGTCTGCTAAATGACTTAAATGTAAATGTAAATGTAAACTAACAACAGTGCTAGGTGGCTGTACTACAGAAACACTACTAAACTAACAACAGTGCTAGGTGTCTGTACTACAGAAACACTGCTAATCAAACAACAGTGTTCGGTGGCTGTACTACAGAAATACTGCTAACCAAACAACAGTGCTAGTTGGCTGTACTACAGAAACACTGCTAACCAAACAACAGTGCTGGGTGGCTGTACTACAGAAACACTGCTAAACTAACAACAGTGCTAGGTGGCTGTATTACAGAAACACTGCTAATCAAACAACAGTGCTAGGTGGCTGTACTACAGAAACACTGCTAACCAAACAACAGTGCTAGGTGGCTGTACTACAGAAACACTGCTAACCAAACAACAGTGCTAGGTGTCTGTACTACAGAAACACTGCTAAACCAACAACAGTGCTAGGTGGCTGTACTACAGAAACACTACTAAACTAACAACAGTGCTAGGTGTCTGTACTACAGAAACACTGCTAATCAGACAACAGTGCTAGGTGGCTGTACTACAGAAACACTGCTAACCAAACAACAGTGCTAGGTGTCTGTACTACAGAAACACTGCTAAACTAACAACAGTGCTAGGTGGCTGTACTACAGAAACACTACTAAACTAACAACAGTGCTAGGTGTCTGTACTACAGAAACACTGCTAATCAAACAACAGTGTTCGGTGGCTGTACTACAGAAATACTGCTAACCAAACAACAGTGCTAGTTGGCTGTACTACAGAAACACTGCTAACCAAACAACAGTGCTGGGTGGCTGTACTACAGAAATACTGCTAATTAAACAACAGTGCTAGGTGGCTGTATTACAGAAACACTGCTAACCAAACAACAGTGCTAGGTGGCTGTACTACAGAAACACTGCTAATCAAACAACAGTGCTAGGTGCCTGTACTACAGAAACACTGCTAACCAAACAACAGTGCCAGGTGCCTGCTCAAATCAAATCAAATTTATTTATATAGCCCTTCGTCCATCAGCTGATATCTCAAAGTGCTGTACAGAAACCCAGCCTAAAACCCCAAACAGCAAACAATGCAGGTGTAGAAGCACGGTGGCTAGGAAAAACTCCCTAGAAAGGCCAAAACCTAGGAAGAAACCTAGAGAGGAACCAGGCTATGTGGGGTGGCCAGTCCTCTTCTGGCTGTGCCGGGTGGAGATTATAACAGAACATGGCCAAGATGTTCAAATGTTCATAAATGACCAGCATGGTCCAATAATAATTAGGCAGAACAGTTGAAACTGGAGACGCAGCACGGCCAGGTGGACTGGGGACAGCAAGGAGTCATCATGTCAGGTAGTTCTGAGGCATGGTCCTAGGGCTCAGGTCCTCCGAGAGAGAAAGAAAGAGAGAAAGAGAGAATATGAGAGAGCACACTTAAATTCACACAGGACACCGAATAGGACAGGAGAAGTACTCCAGATATAACAAACTGACCCTAGCCCCCCGACACATAAACTACTGCAGCATAAATACTGGAGGCTGAGACAGGAGGGGTCAGGAGACACTGTGGCCCCATCCGAGGACACCCCCGGACAGGGCCAAACAGGAAGGATATAACCCCACCCACTTTGCCAAAGCACAGCCCCTACACCACTAGAGGGTTATCTTCAACCACCAACTTACCATCCTGAGACAAGGCCGAGTATAGCCCACAAAGATCTCCGCCACGGCACAACCCAAGTGGGGGGGCGCCAACCCAGACAGGAAGATCACATCAGTGACTCAACCCACTCAGGTGACGCACCCCTCCCAGGGATGGTACGAAAGAGCCCCAGTAAGCCAGTGACTTAGCCCCTGTAATAGGGTTGGAGGCAGAGAATCCCAGTGGAAAGAGGGGAACCGGCCAGGCAGAGACAGCAAGGGCGGTTTGTTGCTCCAGAGCCTTTCCGTTCACCTTCCCACTCCTGGGCCAGACTACACTCAATCATATGACCCACTGAAGAGATGAGTCTTCAGTAAAGACTTAAAGGTTGAGACCGAGTTTGCGTCTCTGACATGGGTAGGCAGACTGTTCCATAAAAATGGAGCTCTATAGGAGAAAGCCCTACCTCCAGCTGTTTGCTTAGAAATTCTAGGGACAATTAGGAGGCCTGCGTCTTGTGACCGTAGCGTACGTGTAGGTATGTACGGCAGGACCAAATCAGAGAGATAGGTAGGAGCAAGCCCATGTAATGCTTTGTAGGTTAGCAGTAAAACCTTGAAATCAGACCTTACTTTGACAGGAAGCCAGTGTAGGGAGGCTAGCACTGGAGTAATAGGATCACATTTTTTGGTTCTAGTCAGGATTCTAGAAGCCGTATTTAGCACTAACTGAAGTTTATTTAGTGCTTTATCCGGGTAGCCGGAAAGTAGAGCATTGCAGCAGTCTAACCTAGAAGTGACAAAAGCATGGATTAATTTTTCTGCATAATTTTTGGACAGAAAGTTTCTGATTTTTGCAATGTTATGTAGATGGAAAAAAGCTGTCCTTGAAATGGTCTTGATATGTTCTTCAAAAGAGAGATCAGGGTCCAGAGTAACACAGAGGTCCTTCACAGTTTTATTTGAGATGACTGTACAACCATTAAGATTAATTGTTAGATTCAACAGAAGATCTCTTTGTTTCTTGGGACCTAGAACAAGCATATCTGTTTTGTCCGAGTTTAAAAGTAGAAAGTTTGCAGCCATCCACTTCCTTATGTCTGAAACACATGCTTCTAGCGAGGGCAATTTTGGGGCTTCACCATGTTTAATTGAAATGTACAGCTGTGTCATCCGCATAGCAGTGAAAGTAAACATTATGTTTTCGAATGACATCCCCAAGAGGTAAAATATATAGTGAAAACAATAATTGTCCTAAAACGGAACCTTGAGGAACAGTTGATTTGTCAGAGGACAAATCATTCACAGAGACAAACTGATATCTTTCCGACAGATAAGATCTAAACCAGGCCAGAACTTGTCCGTGTAGACCAATTTGGGTTTCCAATCTCTCCAAAAGAATGTGGTGATTGATGGTATCAAAAGCAGCACTAAGGTCTAGGAGCACGAGGACAGATGCAGAGCCTCGGTCTGATGCCATTAAAATGTCATTTACCACCTTCACAAGTGCCGTCTCAGTGATATGATGGGGTCTAAAACCAGACTGAAGCATTTCGTATACATTGTTTGTCTTCAGGAAGGCAGTGAGTTGCTGCGCAACAGCCTTCTCTAAATGTTTCGAGAGGAATGGAAGATTCGATATAGGCCGATAGTTTTTTATATTTTCTGGGTCAAGGTTTGGCTTTTTCAAGAGAGGCTTTATTACTGCCACTTTTAGTGAGTTTGGTACACATCCGGTGGATAGAGAGCCGTTTATTATGTTCAACAAAGGAGGGCCAAGCACAGGAAGCAGCTCTTTCAGTAGTTTAGTTGGAATAGGGTCCAGTATGCAGCTTGAAGGTTTAGAGGCCATGATTATTTTCATCATTGTGTCAAGAGATATAGTACTAAAACACTTGCTCACTTGAATTAAAGGGTAACTACGCTCAAATCAACTTTTTGTAGATTTTTCACAGACCTCAATAGTGGTCTCCTGATGTGGTTTAAGCATTGTTATGGACTTCGAACATTTTGTTGTTTTTCCTATTAAAAAAGTGTGACTTTGAGAGGGAAAACCTGAAGAATTTTGGAGTGGAACTTCTGACTGAGTTTCTATTTCAATAGTAGACCTACTATTAGCCTACTTCACAGTACAGCCAGGGTTGGCCTGACTGTGAAAGACCAATATGAGATTTCTCATTTTAGGTCCTTCAAGGTGTATGTCACTGTTCCTCATAGAATTCACACATAGTACCATTCCTTTTCTGGGCACCAAGAGAAGCATTAGGTTCTTGGTCAGATATGAGCTGTTGAACACCTGAGTCAGCTCCACTCATTTCACTGGCGCCGTCATAGCCTTGATCACAACGTTTGTTCACTCATATTACCCTTATACTTTCACTCAGTTTTACAGGCCTGAGGCGATTTTTGCAGTCACATTCCTGAAGCCCAAGAAACACTTAGCTTCCTAGTACATATGGAAATTAAAAAGGTTTAATAATTAATTTTTGAAGGGTTACTGTCAATGATTTATCACATAAAATATATACATTGATGACAGGCCCAGAGCTCATGGGCCCGCCTGCCTTGCAACCTATTCTGGCGGATGAGTTGTAGTGTTGTGGACGCCGCCCATCGAAATGAATGGACTTCCGCTGGAATGCACACAGTTTGACGCAACCGGTGTGCACGAGGCTTAAGGCCTCATTACCACAAAGTACATGTTAGTAAAATAAACGATAAACTGTTGTCAAAGCACAGCTACAGTAACCTCTTCAGTAACAGTTTTATCAGTCCTCTAGAAACCACGGGATGGCCCTCTCAGCTCAAGGGTTTGTCCTTCAGGCCACTTAACAGTTTGAGGGTACATCAACAACTAAGCTTTTCCTGAAGCAATGCTGCATTGTAGCTGAATGTCATTTCAGTTCAACAACCACTTGAACAACCTCTTGTGGGATATAACTTTTAAATACTCCTGCTGTTAAAAGCATCATTATCTTGGATACTCCTGGTGTTAAAAGCATCATTATCTTGGATACTCCTGGTGTTAAAAGCATCATTATCTTGGATACTCCTGGTGTTAAAAGCATCATTATCTTGGATACTCCTGGTGTTAAAAGCATCATTATCTTGGATACTCCTGGTGTTAAAAGCATCATTATCTTGGATACTCCTGGTGTTAAAAGCATCATTATCTTGGATACTCCTGGTGTTAAAAGCATCATTATCTTGGATACTCCTGCTGTTAAAAGCATCATTATCTTGGATACTCCTGGTGTTAAAAGCATCATTATCTTGGATACTCCTGGTGTTAAAAGCATCATTATCTTGGATACTCCTGCTGTTAAAAGCATCATTATCTTGGATACTCCTGCTGTTAAAAGCATCATTATCTTGGATACTCCTGCTGTTAAAAGCATCATTATCTTGGATACTCCTGGTGTTAAAAGCATCATTATCTTGGATACTCCTGGTGTTAAAAGCATCATTATCTTGGATACTCCTGGTGTTAAAAGCATCATTATCTTGGATACTCCTGCTGTTAAAAGCATCATTATCTTGGATACTCCTGGTGTTAAAAGCATCATTATCTTGAATACTCCTGGTGTTAAAAGCATCATTATCTTGGATACTCCTGGTGTTAAAAGCATCATTATCTTGGATACTCCTGGTGTTAAAAGCATCATTATCTTGGATACTCCTGGTGTTAAAAGCATCATTATCTTGGCCAGTATGAGGACAGAACTGAGATGATAGTAAAGAAACTCCAGTTTTACACGTTTCCAAAAGCTTTATCTTGACCACAATACAGTAGAAAAAGTCATATAACACATTTGTTCTGTGTATTTTATGCGGGCTACTACCAAGTGTGATTTAATAGCCAAGCCAATCATACGCAGACCACTCATTTTTATAGCTTTTAGATTCAACTGGCTTAAACACACATTTACTATAGCTATGCAGGAATGGAAGCTTAGGAATGGAATCCCTTATTTGAACCGTTTCCAGTTCTGTTGGAGTGTTAAACACAGAGAGACTGTTCTAGAATCCTCTCAATTATCTGGGATTGGAATCATTGGATGCTTGGAATTCCTCCTAATCATCCAGAAAGGTTCCTTTTAGAACCTTTCCTATGCCTGGTGTTGGGTCCGAGAGAGGAGAGTAGGAGGGGAGAGGAAGGGAGGGGAGAGTAGGAGGGGAGAAGAAGGGAGGGGAGAAGAAGGGAGGTGAGAGGAAGGGAGGGGAGAAGGGAGAGGAGAGTAGGAGAGGAGGAGAGGAAGGGAGGTGAGAGGAAGGGAGGTGAGAGTAGGAGAGGAGAGGAGGAGGGGAGAGGAGAGGAAGGGAGGTGAGAGTAGGAGAGGAGGACCTGAGCCCTAGGACTATCTGGCCTGATGACTCCTTGCTGTCCCCAGTCCACCTGGCCTTGCTGCTGCTTCTCCAGTTTCAACTGTTCTGCCTGCGGCTATGGAATCCTGACCTGTTCACCGGATGTGCTACCTGCCCCAGACCTGCTGTAGAATGACAGGCCATCTTGGGGTCAACAAGACGTATGGTCGTATCTTGTGTAACTTCTTCTGGCCTGAAACAGGATGTTGTGGCTTACTGTACATTCTGTCACATTTGCCAGAGGACATTGCAGTCAATTCCTGGTTTTGATGAACCTTTCAGCAGGGTTCTGGTGGACTGTTGGTTCTTTGCCCAAAGCAAAAAGTGTGGGAACCAATTTTTCCTAACCATCATGTGTGCTGCCACTAGCTTCCCTGAGGCCATTCTCCTGAGGGAAATCACAGCTCCCAATACTGTTTAGGGTGAAAATGTTTTTCAGCGTTTGGACTTCCACAGGCGATCAGTTTCAAATGTCATGTTAAAGTTCTTCCTGTTACAGCAGGTGGGTGATGCCCTTCTAGTGCCTACCACCCAGAGTCTCAAGGTGCTCTGGAGAGATTTCATCAGACTTTGACATCTTTGTTGAGAGCTTACTGCTTTGAGTTTGAGAAAGACTGGGATAAGGGGTCTTGTGCTGTTTGCCACGCTGGAGGTTGTTCAGGAATCTCTCGGTTTTAGTCCGAATGAGCTCGTGTTTGGACATCATGTCAGAGGTCCTTTGAGCTTGCTGAGAGAGAGGTTGTTGCAGGGAAACACATTAAAACACGAAAACCAATCTGAGGAAAGTCTGAATGCGTCAATTCTTGTTTTTATAAGAAACATCAATGTGTTGGAAATTCCAAATTGTTTACATAGTCAACTTACACACAGCACTGACACACACACTTACACCACCAGACATGCCACCAATCAAATTTACATAAGTATTCAGACACTTTACTCAGTACTTTGTTGAAGCACTTTTGGCAGTGATTAGTCTAGTCTTCTTTTATTTGGGGAGTTTCTCCCATTTGTTCCTCTCAAGCTCTGTCAGGTTGGATGGGGAGCGTTGCTGCACTGCTATTTTCTGGTCTCTCCAGAGATGTCCGATCGGGTTCAAATCTGGGCTCTGGCTGCGCCACTCAAGGACATTCAGAAACTATTCCAGAAGCCACTCCTGCATTGTCTTGGCTGTGTGCTTAGGGTTGTTGTCCTGTTGGAAGGGGAACATTTGCCTCAGTCTGAGGTCCTGCTCCCTCTGGAGCAGATTTTCATTAAGGATCTCTGTACTTTTCTCTGTTCTTCTTTCCATTGATCTTGATTAGTCACCTAGTTCCTCCCGCTGAAAAACATCCCCACAGCATGATGCTGCCACCACCATGCTTCACTGTAGGTTCCAGGTTTCCTCCAGACGGGACACTTGGCATTCAGGCCAAAGAGTTCAATCTTGGTTTCATCAGATCAGAGAATCTTGTTCCTCATTGTCTGAGAGTCTTTAGGTGCCTTTTGGCAAACTTCAAGCTGGCTGTCATGTGCCTTTTACTGAGGAGTGGCTTCCTAGTCTTGGTCAGTATCCGTGCTCAAATTAAATCTAATTTTATTTGTCACATACATATGCTCTCGATTGTGCATCTGTAAAAGTTTGAGAGTTTTAGGTGACAAGCCATATTTCTTCAGCCGACTGAGGGTGAAGAGGCACTGTTGCACTGTCTGAGAGGACCATTTCAGTTTGTCATTGATGTGTACGCCGAGGAACTTGAAGCTTTCCACCTTCTCCACTGCAGTCCCGACAATGTGGATAGTGTGGTGCTCCCTCTGCTGTTTCCTGAAGTCCACAATCATCTCCTTTGTTTTGTTGATGTTGAGTGAGAGGTTATTTACCTGGCACCACACTCCCAAAGCTCTCACCTACTCCCTGTAGTCTGTCTCGTCATTGTTGGTAATCAAGCCTTCTACTGTTGTGTCATCTGCAAACTTGATGATTGAGTTGGAGGCGTGCTTGGCCATGCAGTTATGGGTGAACAGGGAGTACAGGAGGGGGCTGAGCACGCACCCTTGTGGGGCCCCTGGTTTCAGCAAAATGGGGGCGTCGGTAAGGAAGTCTAGGATCCAGTTGCACAGGGTGGTGTCCCAGAGCCTCGTGCTTAATGATAAGCTAGTAGGGTACTATGGTGATGAATGCTGAGCTATATTCAATGTACAGCATTCTTACATATGTATTCCTCTTGTCTAGAAGGGATAGGGCAGTGTGATGGCGATTGCATTGTCTGTGAATCTATTGGGGCGGTATGCAAGTGAGTCTAGGATGACAGCTAAGGTAGAGGTGATATGATCCTTGACTAGTCTCTCTAAGCACTTCATGATGACATAAGTGAGTGCTATGGGGCAACAGTCATTAAGTTCAGTTACCTTTGCTTTCTTGGGTACAGTATTAATGGTTGACATCTTGAAGCATGTGGGGACAGCAGACTGGGATAGGGAGAGATTGAATATGTAAGTTTAAGCGAAAATTGCGCGAACGGAGAGGGCTGCCGCACTTCTTGCTCTTAGGAAACTTTGCCGTTTTTGTTTTTTATGTAGTATTTCTTATATTGTTAGCCCAGAAATGGTTTTATTACATACAGCCGGCAGGAACTATTGGATATCAGAGTGGCGTGAAAGAAATAAAAGCTGAAATAAATCATTCTCTCTATGACATTTCACATTCTTAAAATAAAGTGGTTATCCTAGCTGACCTAAGACAGGGAATTTTTACTAGGATTAAATGTCAGGAATTGTGAAAAACTGAATTTAAATATATTTGGCTAAGGTGTATGTAAACCTCCGACTTCAACTGTATATACTGTATTCTATTCTACTGTATTTTAGACAATGCGACTCTGACATTCTCGTCCTAATACTTATATATCTTAATTCCATTATTTTACTTTTAGATGTGTGTTTTGTTGTGAATTGTTAGACACTACTGCACTGTTGGAGCTAGGAACACAATAATTTAGTTAGATATTACTGCACTGTTGGAGCTAGGAACACAATAATTTAGTTAGATATTACTGCACTGTTGGAGCTAGGAACACAATAATTTAATTAGATATTACTACACTGTTGGAGCTAGGAACACAAGCATTTAGTTAGATACTACTACACTGTTGGAGCTAGGAACACAAGCATTTAGTTAGATACTACTACACTGTTGGAGCTAGGAACACAATAATTTAATTAGATATTACTACACTGTTGGAGCTAGGAACACAAGCATTTAGTTAGATACTACTACACTGTTGGAGCTAGGAACACAAGCATTTAGTTAGATACTACTGCACTGTTGGAGCAAGGAACACAAGCATTTAGTTAGATACTACTGCACTGTTGGAGCTAGGAACACAAGCATTTAGTTAGATACTACTACACTGTTGGAGCTAGGAACACAAGCATTTAGTTAGATATTACTGTTGGAGCTAGGAACACAAGCATTTAGTTAGATACTACTACACTGTTGGAGCTAGGAACACAAACATTTAGTTAGATACTACTACACTGTTGGAGCTAGGAACAGAAGCATTTAGTTAGATACTACTACACTGTTGGAGCTAGGAACACAAATCAAATCAAATGTATTTATATAGCTCTTCGTACATCAGCTGATATCTCAAAGTGCTGTACAGAAACCCAGCCTAAAACCCCAAACAGCAAGCAATGCAGGTGTAGAAGCACAGTGGCTAGGAAAAACTCCCTAGAAAGGCCAAAACCTAGGAAGAAACCTAGAGAGGAACCAGGCTATGTGGGATGGCCAGTCCTCTTCTGACTGTGCCAGGTGGAGATTATAACATGGCCAAGATGTTCAAATGTTCATAAATGACCAGCATGGTCCAATAATAATAAGGCAGAACAGTTGAAACTGGAGCAGCAGCACGGCCAGGTGGACTGGGGACAGCAAGGAGTCATCATGTCAGGTAGTCCTGAGGCATGGTCCTAGGGCTCAGGTCCTCCGAGAGAGAAAGAAAGAGAGAAAGAGAGAATTAGAGAGAGCACACTTCAATTCACACAGGACACCGAATAGGACAGGAGAAGTACTCCAGATATAACAAACTGACCCTAGCCCCCCGACACATAAACTGCTGCAGCATAAATACTGGAGGCTGAGACAGGAGGGGTCAGGAGACTGTGGCCCCATCCGAGGACACCCCCGGACAGGGCCAAACAGGAAGGATATAACCCCACCCACTTTGCCAAAGCACAGCCCCTACACCACTAGAGGGTTATCTTCAACCACTAACTTACCATCCTGAGACAAGGCCGATTATAGCCCACAAAGATCTCCGCCGCGGCACAATCCAAGGGGGGCGCCAACCTAGACAGGAAGATCACATCAGTGACTCAACCCACTCAGGTGACACACCCCTCCCAGGGACGGTATGAAAGAGCCCCAGTAAGCCAGTGACTTAGGCCTTGTAATAGGGTTAGAGGCAGAGAATTCCAGTGGAAAGAGGGGAACCGGCCAGGCAGAGACAGCAAGGGCGGTTTGTTGCTCCAGAGCCTTTCCGTTCACCTTCCCACTCCTGGGCCAGACTACACTCAATCATATGACCCAAGCCCTGCGTCAAGCAGTTTGCTTTGAAATTCTAGGGACAATTAGGAGGCCTGCGTCTTGTGACCGTAGCGTACGTGTAGGTATGTACGGCAGGACCAAATCAGAGAGATAGGTAGGAGCAAGCCCATGTAATGCTTTGTAGGTTAGCAGTAAAACCTTGAAATCAGCCCTTGCCTTGACAGGAAGCCAGTGTAGGGAGGCTAGCACTGGAGTAATATGATAATTTTTTTTGGTTCTAGTCAGGATTCTAGCAGCCGTATTTAGCACTAACTGAAGTTTATTTAGTGCTTTATCCGGGTAGCCAGAAAGTAGAGCATTGCAGCAGTCTAACCTAGAAATGACAAAAGCATGGATTAATTTTTCTGCATCATTTTTGGACAGAAAGTTTCTGATTTTTGCAATGTTACGTAGATGGGAAAAAAGCTGTCCTTGAAATGGTCTTGATATGTTCACCAATAGAGAGATCAGGGTCCAGAGTAACGCCGAGGTCCTTCACAGTTTTATTTGAGACGACTGTACAACCATTAAGATTAATTGTCAGATTCAACAGAAGATCTCTTTGTTTCTTGGGACCTAGAACAAGCATATCTGTTTTGTCCGAGTTTAAAAGTAGAAAGTTTGCAGCCATCCACTTCCTAATGTCTGAAACACATGCTTCTAGCGAGGGCAATTTTGGCGCTTCACCATGTTTCATTGAAATGTACAGCTGTGAGTCATCCGCATAGCAGTGAAAGTTAACATTATGTTTTCGAATGACATCCCCAAGAGGTAAAATAATATAGTGAAATGTTTTTAGTTTTTAGGGGTGCAACTGCATCTAGGGTATTGCGCAAGGTTAAATTGAGTTCCTCAGTTAGGTGGTTAACTGATATTTGTCCTCTGGCGTCCTTGGGTAGACAGAGGGAATCTGGAAGGTCATCAAGGAATCTTTGTGTTGTCTGTGAATTTATAGCACGACTTTTGATGTTCCTTGGTTGGGGTCTGAGCAGATTATTTGTTGCAATTGCAAATGTAATAAAATGGGGGTTTGATAGTCCAGGATTATGAGGAAAAACATTAAGATCCACAACATTTATTCCATGGGACAAAACTAGGTCCAGAGTATGACTGTGACAGTGAGTGGGTCCAGAGACATGTTGGACAAAACCCACTGAGTCGATGATGGCTCCGAAAGCCTTTTGGAGTGGGTCTGTGGACTTTTCCATGTGAATATTAAAGTCACCAAAGATTAGAATATTATCTGCTATGACTACAAGGTCCGATAGGAATTCAGGGAACTCGATGAGGAACGCTGTATATGGCCCAGGAGGCCTGTAAACAGTAGCTATAAAAAGTGATTGAGTAGGCTGCATAGATTTCATGACTAGAAGCTCAAAAGACGAAAACGTCATTTTTTTTTTGTAAATTGAAATTTGCTATTGTAAATGTTAGCAACACCTCCGCCTTTGCGGGATGCACGGGGGATATGGTCACTAGTGTAGCCAGGAGGTGAGGCCTCATTTAACACAGTAAATTCATCAGGCTTAAGCCATGTTTCAGTCAGGCCAATCACATCAAGATTATGATCAGTGATTAGTTAATTGACTATAATTGCCTTTGAAGTGAGGGATCTAACATTAAGTAGCCCTATTTTGAGATGTGAGGTATCATGATCTCTTTCAATAATGACAGGAATGGAGGTGGTCTTTATCCTAGTGAGATTGCTAAGGCGAACACCGCCATGTTTAGTTTTGCCCAACCTAGGTCGAGGCACAGACAAGGTCTCAATGGTGATAGCTGAGCTGACTACACTGACTGTGCTAATGGCAGACTCCACTATGCTGGCAGGCTGGCTAACAGCCTGCTGCCTGGCCTGCACCCTATTTCATTGTGGAGCTAGAGAAGTTAGAGCCCTGTCTATGTTGGTAGATAAGATGAGAGCACCCCTCCAGCTAGGATGGAGTCCGTCACTCCTCAGCAGGTCAGGCTTGGTCCTGTTTGTGGGTGAGTCCCAGAAAGAGGGCCAATTATCTTTTGGGAGGGGCAGAAAACAGTTTTCAACCAGCGATTGAGTTGTGAGACTCTGCTGTAGAGCTCATCACTCCCCCTAACTGGGAGGGGGCCAGAGACAATTACTCGATGCCGACACATCTTTCTAGCTGATTTACACGCAGAAGCTATGTTGCGCCTGATCTCTGACTGTTTCATCCTAACATCGTTGGTGCCGACGTGGATAACAATATCTCTATACTCTCTACACTCGCCAGTTTTAGCTTTAGCCAGCACCATCTTCAGATTAGCCTTAACGTCGGTAGCCCTGCCCCCGGGTAAACAGATTAGCCTTAACGTCGGTAGCCCTGCCCCCTGGTAAACAGATTAGCCTTAACGTCGGTAGCCCTGCCCCCTGGTAAACAGATTAGCCTTAACGTCGGTAGCCCTGCCCCCTGGTAAACAGATTAGCCTTAACGTCGGTAGCCCTGCCCCCTGGTAAACAGATTAGCCTTAACGTCGGTAGCCCTGCCCCCTGGTAAACAGTGTATGATCGCTGGATGATTCGTTTTAAGTCTAATACTGCGGGTAATGGAGTCGCCAATGACTAAAGTTTTCAATTTGTCAGAGCTAATGGTGGGAAGCTTCGGCGTCTCAGACCCCGTAACGGGAGGAGTAGAGACAAGAGAGAGAGACGGGAGGAGTAGAGACAAGAGAAGGCTCGGCCTCTGACTCCGACTCGACTCGCTGCTTAATGGGGAAAACCGGTTGAAAGTTTCTGTCTGCTGAATGGGTTGAGCATTCCTACAGCATTTCCTTCCAGAAACCGCAAGAAATTTGTCCGGCTTACTATCTGTACTTACTGGTGGCACAGACGCGGTTTCATCCTTTCCTACACTGAAATTACCCTTGCCTAAAAATTGCGTCTGAAGCTGGGCTTGTAGCACAGCTATCCTCGCCGTAAGGCGATCGTTCTCCTGTATATTATGAGAACAGCGACTGCAATTAGAAGGCATCATGTTAGTGTTACTACTTAGCTTCGGCTGTTGGAGGTCCTGATGAACCATGTCCAGATAAAGCGTCCGGAGTGAAAAAGTTGAGGGAAAAAACAAAAAATATAAACGGTAATTAAAAAGTAAAAACGTCAGGTAGCAAAATAGGTTGGCAACAAAACGCACAGCAACACGTAAACAAGTCTGCAACACAAGCATTTAGTTAGATGTTACTGCACTGTTGGAGCTAGGAACACAAGCATTTAGTTAGATACTACTGCACTGTTGGAGCAGGGAACACAAGCATTTAGTTAGATATTACTGTTGGAGCTAGGAACACAAGCATTTAGTTGGCTATTACTGCACTGTTGGAGCTAGGAACACAAGCATTTAGTTAGATACTACTGCACTATTGGAGCTAGGAACACAAGCATTTAGTTAGATACTACTGCACTGTTGGAGCTAGGAACACAAGCATTTAGTTAGATACTACTGCACTGTTGGAGCTAGGAACACAAGCATTTCGCTACACCAGCAATATGTTCTGCTAAACGTGTATGTGACCAATAAAATTTGATTTTATGTATTCACTCAGAGTTCACATGTTTATACCGCCTTCTCACATGTGAGAAGAAAAACATGTTTCACCTCACATTGCAGATGATTTGCAGTTTCACATGTGGAAATCTTTCTTGTAGAAATCTTATAATCACATGTGGAATTGCAAGTTTTCATGTGAAAATCAAATGTGCAGTTTTACATGTAAGAAAACTCTATGTGGATCTCATCAAATCAAATGTATTAGTCACACCCACGTGTTTAGCAGATATTATTGCGGGTGAGTCACACCCACGTGTTTAGCAGATATTATTGCGGGTGTAGCGAAATGCTTGTGCTTCTAGCGACAGTGCAGTAAAATCTGACAAGTTATATCTAAAAGTTTTACAACATATACCCAAAAAACAAGTAAATCAAAGTAAGGATTAAACATTGAATACACGTCCTGGTAATCTGTCAAGTCAAACTTTATTTGTCACATGCGCCGAATACAACAAGTGTAGACCTTACCATGACATTTTCACTTACAAGCCCTTACCCAACAGTGCAGTTCCAGAATAGTTAAGGAAATACTTACTAAATAAACTAAAGTAAAAAACAAAAAATAACAAATAAATCAAATGTAACAATAAAATAACAATAATGAGGCTAAATACAGGGGGTACCGGTACAGAGTCAATGTGGAGGCTATATACAGGGTATTACGGTACAGAGTCAATGTGGAGGCTATATACAGGGGGTACCGGTACAGAGTCAATGTGGAGGCTATATACAGGGTATTACGGTACAGAGTCAATGTGGAGGCTATATACAGGGTGTTACGGTACAGAGTCAATGTGGAGGCTATATACAGGGTATTACGGTACAGAGTCAATGTGGAGGCTATATACAGGGGGTACCGGTACAGAGTCAATGTGGAGGCTATATACAGGGTATTACGGTACAGAGTCAATGTGGAGGCTATATACAGGGTATTACGGTACAGAGTCAATGTGGAGGCTATATACAGGGTATTACGGTACAGAGTCAATGTGGAGGCTATATACAGGGTATTACGGTACAGAGTCAATGTGGAGGCTATATACAGGGTATTACGGTACAGAGTCAATGTGGAGGCTATATACAGGGGGTACCGGTACAGAGTCAATGTGGAGGCTATATACAGGGGGTACTGGTACAGAGTCAATGTGGAGGCTATATACAGGGTATTACGGTACAGAGTCAATGTGGAGGCTATATACAGGGTATTACGGTACAGAGTCCATGTGGAGGCTATATACAGGGTATTACGGTACAGAGTCAATGTGGAGGCTATATACAGGGGTACCAGGGGTACAGAGTCAATGTGGAGGCTATATACAGGGGGTACCAGTACAGAGTCAATGTGGAGGCTATATACAAGGGGTACCAGTACAGATTCAGTGTGCGGGGGTGCAGGTTAGTTGAGGTAATTTGTAAATGTAGGTAGGGGTGAAGTGACTATGCATAGCTAATAAACAGCAAGTAGCAGCAGTGTACAAAACAAATGGAGGGGGGTGTCAATGTACGTAAATAGTCTGGTGGCCATATTATTAATTGTCCAGCAGTCTTATGGCTTTGGGGTTAGAAGCTGCCAAGGAGCCCTTCGGTCCCAGACTTGGTGCTCCGGCACCACCCGCCATGCGGTAGCTTTGTGAATGTTGTCTGTAATCGTTTTCAAGCCCTGCCTCATCCGACGAGCGTCAGAGCCGGTGTTGTAGGATTCAATCTTAGTCCTGTATTGATGCTTTGCCTGTTTGATGGTTCGTCTGAGGGCATAGCGGGATTTCTTATCATTCGTCATCTATAAGTCTTTCCTAGGTAAAGCCTCGCCTTATCTCAGCTCACTGGTCACCAAAGCAACACCCACCTGTAGCACATTCTCCAGCAGGTATAATTCACTGGTCATCCCTAAAGCCAACACCTCATCTGGCCGCCTTTCCTTCCAGTTCTCTGCTGTCAATGACTGGAAAGAATTGCAAAAATCACTGAAGCTGGAGACTCATATCTCCCTCACTAACTTTAAGCATCAGCTGTTAGAGCAGCTCACAGATCACTGCACCTGTACATCGCCCATCTGTAAATAACCTATCCAACTACCTCATCCCCAAATTGTTCTTTTTTTAAAAATTTTTTGCTCCTTTGCACCCCAGTATCTCTACTTGCACACTTATCTTCTGCACATCTATCACTCCAGTGTTTAATTGCTTTATTGTAATTATTTCGCCACCATGGCCTATTTATTGTCTTACCTAACTCATTTGCACACACTGTATATATACTTTTTCTATTGTGTTATTGACTGTATGCTTGTTTATTCCATGTGTAACTCTGTGTTGTTGTTTGTGTTGCTCTGCTTTGCTTTATCTTGGCCAGGTCGCAGTTGTAAATGAGAACTTGTTCTAAACTTGCCTACCTGGTTAAATAAAGGTAAAATATATATATTTTTTTAAACAAAGGGAAGCACAACTGCGAGCTGCCCAGTGAAACGAGCCAACCAGACGAGCTAAATGACTTCTTTGCTCGCATCGAGGTAAGTAACACTAAAACATGCATGAAAGCATCAGCTGTTTTGTGATCACGCTCTCTGTAGCCAATGTGAGTAAGACCTTTACACAGGTCAACATTCACAACTCCGCAGGGCCAAATAGATTACCAGGACATGTACTCCGAGCATACGCTGACCAACTGGCAAGTGTCTTCACTGACAATTTCAACCTTTCCCTGTCTGAGTCTGTAACACCAACATGTTTCAAGCAGACCACCATAGTCCCGGAACACTAAGGTAACCTGCCTAAATGACTACAGACCCGTAGCACTCACGTCTGTTGCCGCGAAGTGCTTTGAAAGGCTAGTCATGGCTCACATCAACACCATTATCCCAGATATCCTAGACCCACCCCAATTTGCATACCGCCCCAACAAATCCACAGATGAGTCAATCTCTATTGCACTCCACACTGCCCTTTCCCACCTGGACAAAAGGAACATTATGTGAGAATGCGATTCATTGACTACAGCTCAGCATTCAACACCATAGTACCCTCAAAGCTCATCACTAAGCTAAGGACCCTGGGACTAAACACCTCCCTCTGCAACTGGATCCTGGACTTCCTGACGGGCCGCCCCCCAGGTGGCAAGGGTAGGTAACAACACAACCGCCACGCTGATCCTCAACACAGGGGCCTCTCAGGGGTGCCTGCTCAGTCCCCTCCTGTACTCCCTGTTCACTCATGACTGCATGGCCAGGCACGACTCCAACGCCATCATTAAGTTTGCTGATGACACAACAGTGGTAGGTCTATCACTTACAATGATGAGACAGCCTACAGGGAGGAGGTAAGATACCTGGCTGTGTGGTGCCAGGACAACAACCTCTCCCTCAACGTGATCAAGACAAAGGAGATGATTGTAGACTACAGGAAAAAGAGGACCGAGCACGCCCCCATTGTCATCGATAGGGCTGTAGTGGAGCAGGTTGAGAGATTCAAGTTTCTTGGTGTCCACATTGCCAACAAACTATCAAGGTAAAAACACACCAAGACAGTCATGAAGAGGGCACGACAAAACCTATTCCCCCTCAGGAGACTGAAAAGATTTGGCATGGGTCCCCAGATCCTCAAAAGGTTTTACAGCTGCACCATTGAGAGCATCCTGACAGGCTGCATCACTGCCTGGTATGGCAACTGCTCGACCTCCGAACGCAAGGCACTACAGAGGGTAGTGCGTACGGCCCAGTACATCATTGGGGCCAAGCTTCCTGCCATCCAGGACCTCTATACCAGGTGGTGTCAGAGGAAGGTCCTAAAAATTGTCAAAGACTCCAGCCACCCTAGTCATAGACTGTTTTGTCTGCTACCGCACGGTAAGCGGTACCGGCCCATTAAGTCTAGGACCAAAAGACCTCTCAATCACATCTACCCCAAGGCATAATACTCCTGAACAGTTAATTAAATGGCTACCTAGACATTTTGCTTTGCCCCCCCTCCTTTACACTGCTGCTACTCTGTTTATTATCTATGCATAGTCACTTTAACTCTACCTAAATGTACATATCACCTCAATTACCTCGACTAACCAGTGCCCCCGCATATTGAGTCTGCACTGTATATAGCCTAGCTATTGTTATTTTACTGCAGCTCTTTAATTTTATGTTATTTTTATTTCTGATTTTTTAAGTAACACATATTTTTCTTAAAACTGCATTGTTGGTTAATGAAGTGGTGATTAAAGAGCTCAGCCATGTGCTTCTTGTCAGTAACAACCACATCATCAACATTAAGGGACAGCTGTGAGGAGGAGTGTTTATTCCGCAGGTCGAACTGTTTTCCAGAACTTCTTGGGGTTCGACCCACAGAGAGGGAACTGCCCCTAAAAGTAACTGACTTTGGCCTTCCGGATAGCCTGAGTGACTTATTTCTCATTTCCCTGAACGAGAGCCTGTCAGCCTTTCTCCAAATGCAATTCTTAAGGTGGAGTAAAGCTGATTCTATTCCAATTTACAGAGGCCAGTTCATGAAGGAAGGCTTGCTCATTCAAGTTTTTTAGCAAGTGTCTATGACAAATCAGGACAGGTAGTTTCTCTGAGCAGCCATTGCGACCACAGGCTGTTAAACAGTGATCATTAAGGTCATTACAGAAAACACCAGACTGATACCTATCAGGATTATTTGTGACGTTAACTGAGGAGAGCAGCCTCTTCTGGGTGTTTGGAGTCATACCTTGTGGGATTGGTAATAATCTGATAAAGATTTAGGGAGTCCCATTGCTTTCGGACTTGGTCAGGTAGTTTAAACATGTCCCCATTTAGGTCACCTAGCAGGACAAATTCAGACTTAGTGTACGGGGCCAGGAGAGAGCTTAGGGCAGGTAGGGTACAGGCTGGTGATGATGGAGGATGATAAGGCCCAGCAACAGTCAATAAAGAGCAATTTGAAAGTTTAATGCTTAAAACCAGCTAATCAAATTGTTTGAGGACAGACTTGGTGGAGACAACCGAGCACTGAAGGTGATCCTTGGTAAAGATTGCCACTCCCTCACCTTTGGAAGATCTGTCTTGCCAAAAAAGGTTATAACCAGAAAGGTCAACATCAGTATTCAAAACACTCTTCCTTAACCACGTCTCAGTAATGACCAACACATCTGGATTGGAGCTGTGAATCCACACTTTCAATTATCCATTTTAGGTAATAGTGTTAACGTGCAGAAAACCCAGGCGTTTTTACGAGAGCAGAAATCAGTGAAACAGATATCAGAGCACAAGTCAGAATTGGGGCTAGCAACAGTAGATGGGCCAGGCTGTACATGCACATTTCCAGATATCATCAACAGTAGATAGGCCAGGATGTACATGCACATTTCCAGATTTCATCAACAGCAATACAATCAGGGAACGGCAGAAGACAGGGAGAGGTCTGCAGTGCTGATTTATGACATCTGAATGTGCATTAGAGAGCAACAAGATCATATTGTACAGCAATTTCATCAGGTAACATGAATACAAAGCCGGCAAGAGGTGGTTAGAATAGGATGGGAGGCCAAGAGTCTGTGTAACCAATAGCGAGTCAGAGTCCCGAGTGTGGTAACAAACAGTCTGTTCAACGTTTGGGTAAAGAAGGTTTCTAGTCAACAAGGCACGCAGGAGTCATTTGGCAAATAGCAAAATGCACAATATAAAAATATATATAATGACATGGGGCTAGCCATTATAAGTTCAGAGTCACTCGCCCTAACAGTGTGTGTGTGCTGGAGGTGTGCGGAAGCTTGGGAGAGAGGGGGGAGTGTGGTTGGGGTATCAGTACCAGACAGGGGGAGACAAGCCAGGGCAGACAATGAACAGATTGCCAGGTAGGAGCAGGCAACGGGAGTAAGTGTCACACCCACTTGGGAGAAGCTTTTTTTCTGGAGGCAGATTTCTTGTAGAAAATGCCAGTGAATGTTCTTTCAACAGCAGGAGGGGCCTTCAAAGACTCCTGCCAATTGTTGGGCCCAAAGGCCTCGACAGCTTTTACTTCACACCTCAGTGCTAATGGAAGTTGTATCTGGTCTGTCCTTTCAAGCCTGGCAGCTCAGTTCCAGGTTGGATGGTGTCCTCAGGTCTCTCCTATTTGATTGCTAGCACACCCTCCATTTGGATTGGAAAAAGGAAACCTTGGTAGCAGTAATCTCTCCGTTTAATTTTGGTTAAAATTGTGTTGAAGGTTTGGAGTTTTGATCTGGAGCGAAGGCCATGCTGTGGAGGGTAGCATCCTGCATATGTCCCTGCCGAAAAATCCAAATGTATCTAACTCCAAATGTATTCTTTTGTAAAAAAACATGTTGGAAAATGTGAGAGCTCACATGCAGCTGTGTCTCTCTCTCCAAGGGTGGTGGGACCTTCATCAGCTTCCTCTACTTTTGGTTACTTAGAAAATGACAGGATTTGGCACAACTTTCCTCCAGCCAAATTGTTACCCAAAATAAAAGAGACCCCCTTCAGTGATAGGCTAGGCCTCACCCCAACGACAACGGAATCAAAAACAAGATCAGACTCGAGTTCTACACTATACAAAGAAACTTCCATGCAACCCATCTCCACACTTTGTACTAACACACTGTAAAAAATGAAGGATTGGACTGCCCCAGTGTCTTGCAGTATCTTCACCAGCTGCTTAACAGCATCGCCACTCTGCAGAGACACGAACCCTGAAACAAAGGGTTCAGACACCTGATCCAAAATTTTGTTTAGGAGAGTTCCAACCAGAGACTTAATGAGCTGGAGACCACATGAATAAACAATGTTTACTCTCTTTCCCATTTTTCTGTTTCAACTTAGGACACTGAGAGACAAATGTGTCCTTTCTCACGGCAGTAATGACAACAACTGGCAGATACGAAAAGGTCGTTTTCTGTCCATCTTTGTCTTTGGGCACTCGGGAAAAAGACTGAAACCTTGTGGTAGGAGGTGACATCTCTGGATTTCTTTTTGTGTAGGGATATCTACTGGGTTCTTTTTTGTGAAGGTAGTTTTGTGTCAACACAAATCTACCTTCTTGGACTTGGACTGCAGATTTCTCAAAAGTGAGATCCTTGTGCTCATAAACATTGGTAGCAACTCTTTCGTGAATTCAATTTTTGAAATGTTCGAGAAGTATGAGTATTTTTAAATCCTCGATGTCCTTGACCTCTTGAGAACCACTCCACCAATCAAAAAGTCATGCTTGTTTCCCAACTCAATATGGCTTTGATTATGTATTTTGGGACCAACTCATACGCCTAAAGGATAGTAGCTATAACAGTGTCATAATCTGAATTCTGGTCAAGAGAAAGCGGTGTACACTGAGCTTTTCCCACCAGATCATTTTGGAGGAGCAGTGACTAAATATCTTGCAGCCTTTTTAGGGATGTGGCAATCTTCAGAGTAAAATATACTTCCACCTCCTTTTCGTTATAAGGCGGTACAATTCGGCTGTTCCAACCAAGATGAAACTCTGAGGGTGCAGCATGGCCTGACTTGATTCCAGATCTTTGTTGTGCTTCCAGCTCCATCTCTTTTAATCCAATGCCATGCTCACATTCTTGTCTGGCTGCACGTGCTCTTTCCCTTTTCATTGTGCTCATGCTCTAATTTCTGTTCCATTCTCTCCTCACGTTCTCTTTCCTTGTGCTTGAGTTCTAGTTTCTTTTCCCATTTTGCCTTTAGTTCTACCTCTCTCAGTTGCACGTGTATGGGGTATACTCTACCCCCAATAGGACCCTTTTCATCATCCTCCCTCTCTCGAAAGACTTCCTCCTCCACCAAAGCAGTCAACTCTGATGACTGCTTTTGAATCTATATGTGCAACGTTGATGTTATAATTCTTTGCAATGATAAGCAGATTTACATTTATCTAGCATCTGCCGTGTAGGGATTTCCACAACCTAAATGTCCAAAGCATAAATAAATGGCCTGTATGTTTATGCAACTTTCAAAAATAATTCCACTTATTTTATTGGTTGTCAGTGATCAAAACTGTACCACAAAAGTGTCTTTTGAATAGTCAAATATCTGGGCTAAATACAGCTTCAGAGTAGGGGATTAGAGCACCTACCATACTAATGGAAAACAAGATCACTGAAAGCAGTTGCACCAACGACTGGGACCTAAAAGACACCCACCAAGAGCGGCCACTTAGTATTCCCCAGAAAGAGAACTAAATAAGGTAGAACTTAAAGACAGGAAGCAAACCTAAAAATGGCACAAAACAAAAACAGGGAAGGTCACCTAAGGGATTGTGTCTTAGAAATCAAATAGGGAGCGTAACTATCGGTGTTAACTCTCCACATCTTTCAAGACAACTGGAGCACTGGGCCAGCTGCTCTTAAATATCACCTGTCCCAGCACAGGTGAAACACGTTCTGACTAACGAGATGGACAAGCCAGCACAGGTGTAACATATGCTGATTAACAAGGTGACACCAATCGTTGTCGAGCTAACGTCCAACCTGGAAATATAAATGGAAAACCCACAGCTCGTAACAAGTGTATTAGGACAGTGTTCATATCCTGCAAGTATCATTTGATTGAACCTTTATTTAAACAGGTTAGTCTCGTTTGGAATCAAATCACATTTGTCACATACACATGTTCAGTAGATGTTATTGCGGGTGTAGCGAAATGCTTGTGTTTCTAGCTCCAACAGTGCAGTAATATCTAATAAGTAATATCTAACAATTTCACAACAATACACACAATACATACACATCTAAAGGAATGGC
This sequence comes from Oncorhynchus nerka, assembly GCF_034236695.1. Taxonomy (NCBI): domain Eukaryota; kingdom Metazoa; phylum Chordata; class Actinopteri; order Salmoniformes; family Salmonidae; genus Oncorhynchus; species Oncorhynchus nerka. The sequence continues at coordinate 105,301,767 of NC_088410.1, read as the reverse complement.
ATTAAGAATACTGTATATAAATATCTGGATGAGCGATGTCGGGGCGGCATAACTAAAATACAGTAGAATAGAACACAGTACATACACATATGACTAATACAAAATATGTAAACATTATTAAAGTGACTACTGTTCCGTTGTCCAGCGATCTCAAGTGTATATATATATATATAAATGTAATATATAGCAGCAGCCTCTAAGGTGCTAGTGATGACTATTTAACAGTCTGATGGCCTTGAGATAGAAGCTGTTCTTCAGTCTCTCGGTCACAGCTTTGATTGCACCTGTACTGACCTCGCCTTCTGGATGATAGCGGAGTGAACAGGCAGTGGCTCAGGTGGTTGTTGTCCTTGATGATCTTTATGGCCTTCCTGTGACAACGGGTGTTGTAGGTATCCTGGAGGGCGGGTAGTTTGTCCCCGGTAATGTTTGGGCAGACCACAACACCCTCTGGAGAGCCCTGCGGTGCAGTTGCCGTACCAGGCGGTGATACAGCCCGGCAGGATTCTCTCAATTGTGCATCTGTAAAAGTTTGTGAGGGTTTTAGGTGTCAAGACAAATTTCTTCAGCCTCCAGGAGGTCGAAGAGGCATTTTTGCGCCTTCTTCACCACACTGTCTGTGTGGGTGGACCATTTCAGTTTGTCCGTGATGTGTACGCCGAGGAACTTGAAGCTTTCCACCTCCTCCTCTGCGGTCCCGTTGATGTGGATAGGTGGGTGCCCCCTCTGCTGTTTCCGAAGGTCCACGATCAGCTCATTTGTTTTGTTGACTTTGAGTGAGAGGTTATCTTCCTGGCACCACACTCCCAGGGTCTCGTCGTTTTTGGTAATCAGGCCTACTACTGTTGTGTCATCTGCAATCTTGATGATTGAGTGCGTGGGTGAACAGGGAGTACAGGAAGGGCCCCTTTGTTGATGATCAGCGGAGGTGTTGTTTCCTACCTTCACCACCTGGGGGCGGCCCATATGGAAGTCCAGGACCCAGTTGCACAGGGCGGGGTTCAAACTCAGGGCCCTGAGTTTAATGATGAGTTTGGAGGGTACTATGGTGTTCAATGCTGAGCTGTAGTCGATGAACAGCATTCTTACATAGGTATTCCTCTTGTCCATATGGGATAGGGCAGGTTGCAGAGTGAAGGTGATTGCATCATATGTGGACCTATTGAAGCGGTAAGCTAATTGGAATGGGTCTAGGGTGTCAGGTAAGGTAGAGGTGATATGATCCTTGACTAGTCTCTCAAAGCATTTCATGATGACAGAAGTGAGTGCTACGGGGCGATAGTAATTTAGTTCAGTTACCTTTACTTTCTTGGGTACAGGAACAATGGTGGACATCTTGAAGCATGTCGGGACAGCAGACTGGTATAGGGAGAAATTTAATACGTCCATAAACACTCCAGCCAGCTGGTCTGCGCATGCTCTGAGGACACGACTAAAGTGGGTGAAGGTGTTTAGCTTGTCCGGAAGCAAGATGTCGGTGTCTGCTTGGTGGCTGGTTATCCCTTTATAGTCCTTTATTGTCTGTAGACCGTATCACATACGTCTCATGTCTGAGCCGTTGAATTGGGACTCAACTTTGTCTCTGTACTGACGTGTTGCCTGTTTGATTGCCTTACAGAAGGGTTAGGGTTAGGGTTAGGCTTAGTACACAGTACACTGTTTGTATTCGGCCATATTCCCAGTCACCTTGCCATGTTTAAATGTGTTGGTTTGCACTTTCAGTTTTGTGCAAATTCTGCCATTAATCCACGGTTTCTGGTTTGGGTAGGTTTTAATAGCCACAGTGGGTACAACATCTCCTATAGACTTTCTGATAAACTCAGTAACCGTATCCGTGTATATGTCTATATTATTCTCAGATATCCGGAACATATCCCAGTCCACGTGATCAAAACAACCTTGAAGCATGTACTCCGATTGACCAGGGTTGAATATTCTGTAGCATGGGTACTTCCTGTTTGAGTTTTTGTCTGTAGGAAAGGAGGAGCAAAATGGAGTCGTGGTCAGATATTCCAAAGGGAGGGTGGGACCTTTAGGCATTTCGAAATGCTGAGTACAGTGGTCCAATGTTCTAGGAGCGAGTGCTACAGTCAATGTGTTGGTAAAACTTTGGTGGTGTTTTCCTCATATTAGCTTTATTAAAATCACCGGCTACAATAAATGCGGCCTCAGGATATATGTGGTTTCCAGTTTGCATAGAGTCCAGTGTAGTTCCTTGAGGGCCGTCGTGGTATCGGCCTGAGGGGGAATATACACAGCTGTGACTATAACTGAAGTGAATTCTCTTGGGAGGTAATACGGTTGTATACGGTATTCAAGGTTGGGTGAACAAAAGGACTTGAGTTTCTGTATGTTATCACAATCACACTATGAGTAGTTAAGCATGAAACAAACACCCAATTCTTCTTCCTGGAGAGATATTTATGCCTTTCTGCACGATGAACTGCGAACCCAACTGGCTGTACGGACTCAAACAGTATATCCCAAGAGAGTCATGATTCCGTGAAACAGAGTATGTTACAATCCCTGATGTCTCTCTGGAAGGAGATCCTCGCCCTGAGCTCGTCTACCTTATTGTCCAGAGACTGAACATTAGGGAGTAATACACTTGGAAGGGGTGGATGGTGTGCGCGCCTCCTGAGTCGGACTAGGAGTCCATTCCAAATACTTATTTTCCGCCGGCAGTGTTTTGGATCAGCCTCTGGGATCAGTTCAATTGCCCTTTGGGCGTACGAACAAAGTTGTATTCCTGGTTGTAATGCTGGTAATGCTGGTGCCTTTCTAACATCCAAAAGTTATTTCCAGTTGTATGTAACACAAAACATGTCCTGGGCTAATAATGTAAGAAATAACACATTTAAAAAACAAAATACTGCAAAATTGCTTAGGAGCTAGAAGCAGAGCTGCCCTATCTGTCGGCGACATCTTACATTGATTCAAATCTCTTTTTATTTTAATACAATCATAGGAGCATACATTTCAAACCACAGGGTAATGGAATATATATATATACTGTGGAAATCATCCTTACAGCTGGGATCTACAACACCTGTTTATGGGTGTCTCTGTCTGTAGTGCATCCTAAATGGCACCCTATTCCCTATTTAGTGCACTACTTTTGACCAGGGCCCTTAGGAAATAGGGTGTGATTCAGGATACAGTGACTATGTTTGTCTATTCCTCTGACTCATCAACAACACATAGTCATACAGTAACACTCCCTACACAGGCCAGAGAGAGGTTGCATACTGGCTGTAATGGTAGGTGGTGTTTGATCCACTGTCCTTGTGGAAAATCTGTCTTTTTGTTTGTATCCATTGTTGTACACACACACACACACACACACACACACACACACACACACACACACACACACACACACACACACACACACACACACAGAGAGAGAAGGAACGTTCCCCTCCGTCCAGATGATGCACATGTGGGAGTTTACCAAACATGTCTCACACACATGCGCACGCTCAGGACCTCTGTTTTAAAGCATTATATTTGGGACATTTGCGCTCCGTGGACCGCTATTTTAATTCAGTATGAATGTTTATATAGCCTTTTAATCAAACCCAACGAGAAAAGATTGGTTGGACATGCTGAGGAAGTTAGGATAATTAAAAACAATTGCCTTCGGAGATCAGGGAGACCAGGAGGGAATGAAGCTGGTCGTTATGCCTGTCTAACCTTCTGAGATCAGGGAGACCAAGAGGGAATGAAGCTGGTAGTTATGCCTGTCTAACCTTCTGAGATCAGGGAGACCAGGAGGGAATGAAGCTGGTCGTTATGCCTGTCTAACCTTCTGAGATCAGGGAGACCAAGAGGGAATGAAGCTGGTAGTTATGTCTGTCTAACCTTCTGAGATCAGGGAGACCAAGAGGGAATGAAGTTGGTAGTTATGCCTGTCTAACCTTCTGAGATCATGGAGACCAAGAGGGAATGAAGCTGGTCGTTATGCCTGTCAAACCAAAGCTAATGACCACAGACCACCGTGCCTAGTCAATTATATGCATTCTTTATACATGTTTCTTCCATGCACATTTGATGACTTAAGAACAATTATTGCCATTGGTCCTTGACGTCTGTAATGGTTAAAGCATGCTGCAGGCCTATGTTGGCTGCTCCATGGACCAGGGCGAGGTTTAAGGGTTTAAGTTCCCATCACTGTTCCACACTTAGTAACCATGACTACACTGAGCCAATTAAGAATGCAGAGAAGAGGCAACATAACTTAAGTTCTACATTATCTAACAGTCATCTCCATAGTAGAGGCTTTCCCCAGTAATAGCCTATTGGATGAAAACAGATACCCACCATGGATGCCCACTGAAAGTTGGTAAAGCCACTAGTAAGGGAAGAGGCAACATAACTTAAGTTCTACATGATCTAACAGTCATCTCCATAGTAGAGGCTTTGCCCAGTTATAGCGTCTTGGATGAAAACAATTATAATTAAAAGAACAGAACAGGAAACAGAGAACAGATTGTCAGAATGCCTTAAACCTAACAATGCAGTAATCAATAGCAATGTAATAATACACAATAACAAGATAGCACACCAGAAATGTAAATGAAAAGAACACTATGAAGTGTTATGTTCCCGCAAGACAAAATGTAACTCACAAAAGGGAACTAACAAAGAAAAAAGCTGACAACAAATCAAATGGGTTCTGAAAGGCACCATGTGGCCCACTGAAAGTTGTTAAAGCCACTAGTAAGGGGTTCTGAAAGAAACCATGTGGCACACTGAAAGTTGTTAAAGCCACTAGTAAGGGGTTCTGAAAGGCACCATGTGGCCCACTGAAAGTTGGTACAGCCACTAGTAAGGGGTTCTGAAAGGCACCATGTGGCCCACTGAAAGTTGTTAAAGCCACTAGTAAGGGGTTCTGAAAGGCACCATGTGGCACACTGAAAGTTGTTAAAGCCACTAGTAAGGGGTTCTGAAAGGCACCATGTGGCCCACTGAAAGTTGGTACAGCCACTAGTAAGGGGTTCTGAAAGGCACCATGTGGCCCACTGAAAGTTGTTAAAGCCACTAGTAAGGGGTTCTGAAAGGCACCATGTGGCACACTGAAAGTTGTTAAAGCCACTAGTAAGGGGTTCTGAAAGGCACCATGTGGCCCACTGAAAGTTGGTACAGCCACTAGTAAGGGGTTCTGAAAGGCACCATGTGGCCCACTGAAAGTTGGTACAGCCACTAGTAAGGGGTTCTGAAAGGCACCATGTGGCCCACTGAAAGTTGTTAAAGCCACTAGTAAGGGGTTCTGAAAGGCACCATGTGGCCCACTGAAAGTTGGTACAGTCACTAGTAAGGGGTTCTGAAAGGCACCATGTGGCCCACTGAAAGTTGGTACAGCCACTAGTAAGGGGTTCTGAAAGGCACCATGTGGCCCACTGAAAGTTGGTACAGCCACTAGTAAGGGGTTCTAACAGATACCCACAATGGATGCCCACTAGGTTTGTGCCAAAAAGACAAAAAAATAAGAAGTCCACAACAACTTAGGATAGAGAGTAAAAAGAATATGGAGCAAAACAATCAGGGGAAACCAAAACTCAGGATTATTTCAAATGTACATAGGTTGAGCTCAAAATCACACCTCAGCTGACGTGAAGTGTAGCTCTCCCAACATCAAGCTCAATTAGAGCACTGGCCTGCCACTCCTAAATAACACCTGGGCCAGCCACTCCTAAATATCACCTTAGCCTGCCACTTCTAAATATCACCTGGGCCTGCCACTTCTAAATATCACCTGGGCCTGCCACTCCTAAATATCACCTGGGCCTGCCACTCCTAAATATCACCTGGGCCTGCCACTTCTAAATATCACCTGGGCCAGCCACTCCTAAATATCACCTGGGCCAGCCACTCCTAAATATCACCTGGGCCAGCCACTCCTAAATATCACCTGAGCCTGCCACTTCTAAATATCACCTGGGCCTGCCACTCCTAAATATCACCTGGGCCTGCCACTCCTAAATATCACCTGGGCCAGCCACTCCTAAATATCACCTGGGCCTGCCACTCCTAAATATCAACTGGGCCTGCCACTTCTAAATATCACCTGGGCCTGCCACTCCTAAATATCACCTGGGCCTGCTGATCTTAAATAACACCTGGGCCTGCCACTCCTAAATATCACCTGGGCCTGCCACTTCTAAATATTACCTGGGCCTGCCACTCCTAAATATCACCTGGGTCAGCCACTCCTAAATAACACCTGGGCCTGCCACTTCTAAATATCACCTGGGCCTGCCACTCCTAAATATCACCTGGGCCAGCCACTCCTAAATATCACCTGGGCCAGCCACTCCTAAATATCACCTGAGCCTGCCACTTCTAAATATCACCTGGGCCTGCCACTTCTAAATATCACCTGGGCCTGCCACTCCTAAATATCACCTGGGCCTGCCACTCCTAAATATCACCTGGGCCTGCCACTTCTAAATATCACCTGGGCCAGCCACTCCTAAATATCACCTGGGCCAGCCACTCCTAAATATCACCTGGGCCAGCCACTCCTAAATATCACCTGAGCCTGCCACTTCTAAATATCACCTGGGCCTGCCACTCCTAAATATCACCTGGGCCTGCCACTCCTAAATATCACCTGGGCCAGCCACTCCTAAATATCACCTGGGCCTGCCACTCCTAAATATCAACTGGGCCTGCCACTTCTAAATATCACCTGGGCCTGCCACTCCTAAATATCACCTGGGCCTGCTGATCTTAAATAACACCTGGGCCTGCCACTCCTAAATATCACCTGGGCCTGCCACTCCTAAATATCACCTGGGCCAGCCACTCCTAAATATCACCTGGGCCTGCCACTCCTAAATATCACCTGGGCCTGCCACTCCTAAATATCACCTGGGCCAGCCACTCCTAAATATCACCTGGGCCAGCCACTCCTAAATATCACCTGAGCCTGCCACTTCTAAATATCACCTGGGCCTGCCACTTCTAAATATCACCTGGGCCTGCCACTTCTAAATATCACCTGGGCCTGCCACTCCTAAATATCACCTGGGCCTGCCACTCCTAAATATCACCTGGGCCAGCCACTCCTAAATATCACCTGGGCCTGCCACTCCTAAATATCACCTGGGCCAGCCACTCCTAAATATCACCTGGGCCTGCCACTCCTAAATATCATCTGGGCCTGCCACTCCTAAATATCACCTGGGCCTGCCACTCCTAAATATCACCTGGGCCTGCCACTTCTAAATATCACCTGGGCCTGCCACTCCTAAATATCACCTGGGCCTGCCACTCCTAAATATCACCTGGGCCTGCTGATCTTAAATAACACCTGGGCCTGCCACTCTTAGATAACACCTGGGCCTGCCACTTCTAAATATTACCTGGGCCTGCCACTCCTAAATATCACCTGGGCCTGCCACTCCTAAATATCACCTGGGCCTGCCACTCCTAAATATCACCTGGGCCTGCCACTCCTAAATAGCAACTGGGCCTGCCGCTCTTAGATAACACCTGGGCCTGCCGCTCTTAGATAACACCTGGGCCTGCCGCTCCTAGATAACACCTGGGCCTGCCGCTCTTAGATAACACCTGGGCCTGCCGCTCTTAAATAACACCTGGGCCTGCCACTCTTAAATATCACCTGGGCCTGCCACTCTTAAATATCACCTGGGCCTGCCACTCTTAAATATTACCTGGGCCTGCCACTCTTAAATATCACCTGGGCCTGCCACTCTTAAATATCACCTGGGCCTGCCACTCTTAAATATCACCTGGGCCTGCCACTCTTAAATATCACCTGGGCCTGCCACTCCTAAATAGCACCTGGGCCTGCCACTCCTAAATAGCACCTGGGCCTGCCACTCCTAAATAGCACCTGGGCCTGTCACTCCTAAATAGCACCTGGGCTTGCCATTCTGGGCCTGCCGTTGTTAAATAGCACCTGGGCCTGCCGTTGTTAAATAGCACCTGGACCTGCCACTCCATAATAGAACATGGGCCTGCCACTCCTAAATAGCACCTGGACCTGCCACTCCTAAACATCACCTGGGCCAAAACAGGTGAAACACCTTCCTACTAATGAGATGGCAAGCAGAACAGCTGTAACACGTACGGACTGATGACATCAATCAGTGTGCTTACGTCCCCACGAACTATTCGTGCTAAAGTCCAATCTCAAAACAATAAATGGAAAAACCAAAGCCTGTAACAAGCAGTAAGCTATATATAGGGTCAGTTCCAGTACCATATTAACAATGTACAGGGATACTGGAGTGATGGAGGTAGATATGTATAGGGGTAAGGTGACTAGGCATCAGGATATATTATAAACAGAGCAACAGCTCTGTAAATGAGGATTGTGTGTGTGAGTGTGTGTGTGAGTGTGTGTGTGAGTGTGTGTGTGTAGAGTCGTTATGAATCTATATGCATATTATGTGTGAGCAAATTATGGAGTGAGTGTTTGTGTGTATCGGTGTGTCTGTGTGTGTTTCAAGCAACATGTTTCAAGCAGACCACCATAGTCCCTATGTCCAAGAACACTAAGGTAACCTGCCTAAGCGACTACCGACCCGTAGCACTCACGTCTGTAGCCATGAAGTGCTTTGAAAGGCTGGTCATGGCTCACATCAACACCATTTTCCCAGAAACCCTAGACCCACCCCAATTTGCATACCGCCCCAACAAATCCACAGATGAGTCAATCTCTATTGTACTCCACACTGCCCTTTCCCACCTGGACAAAAGGAACATCTTTGTGAGAATGCGATTCATTGACTACAGCTCAGCATTCAACACCATAGTGCCCTCAAAACTCATCACCAAGCTAAGGACCCTGGGACTAAACATCTCCCTCTGCAACTAGATCCTGGACTTCCTGACGGGCCGCCCCCAGGTGGTGAGGGTAGGTAACAACACATCCGCCATGCTGATCCTCAACAAGGGGGCCCCTCAAGGGTGTGTGCTCAGTCCCCTCCTGTACTCCCTGTTCACCCATGACTGCATGGCCAGGCACGACTCCAACACCATCATCTCTACCGTTGGTTACAGTGTTTAGTATCTCTACCGTTGGTTACAGTGTTTAGTATCTCTACCGTTGGTTATATTATTCAGTATCTCTACCGTTGGTTACATTATTTAGTATCTCTACCGTTGGTTATATTATTTAGTATCTCTACCATTGGTTATATTATTTAGTATCTCTACCGTTGGTTACAGTGTTTAGTATCTCTACCGTTGGTTACAGTGTTTAGTATCTCTACCGTTGGTTATATTATTCAGTATCTCTACCGTTGGTTATATTATTCAGTATCTCTACGGTTGGTTATATTGTTTAGTATCTCTACCGTTGGTTACATTATTTAGTATCTCTACCGTTGGTTATATTATTTAGTATCTCTACCGTTGGTTATATTGTTTAGTATCTCTACCGTTGGTTACAGTGTTTAGTATCTCTACCATTGGTTACAGTGTTTAGTATCTCTACCATTGGTTACAGTGTTTAGTATCTCTACCGTTGGTTACAGTGTTTAGTATCTCTACCGTTGGTTACAGTGTTTAGTATCTCTACCGTTGGTTATATTATTTAGTATCTCTTCCCGTTGGTTACAGTGTTTAGTATCTCTACCGTTGGTTACATTATTTAGTATCTCTACCGTTGGTTACATTATTTAGTATCTCTACCGTTGGTTATATTATTCAGTATCTCTACCGTTGGTTACATTATTTAGTATCTCTACCGTTGGTTATATTATTTAGTATCTCTACCGTTGGTTACAGTGTTTAGTATCTCTACCGTTGGTTACATTATTTAGTATCTCTACCGTTGGTTATATTATTCAGTATCTCTACCGTTGGTTACATTATTTAGTATCTCTACCGTTGGTTATATTATTTAGTATCTCTACCGTTGGTTACATTATTTAGTATCTCTACCGTTGGTTATATTATTTAGTATCTCTACCGTTGGTTACATTATTTAGTATCTCTACCGTTGGTTACATTATTTAGTATCTCTACCGTTGGTTATATTATTTAGTATCTCTACCGTTGGTTACATTATTTAGTATCTCTACCGTTGGTTACAGTGTTTACAGTGTTTACTGACTTCCGGCGCCGACTGAGATGGCCGCCTCGCTTCGCGTTCCTAGGAAACTATGCAGTTTTTTGTTTTTTTACGTGTTATTTCTTACATTAGTACCCCAGGTCATCTTAGGTTTCATTACATACAGTCGAGAAGAACTACTGAATATAAGATCAGCGCCAACTCACCATCAGTACGACCAAGAATATGTTTTCCGCGACGCGGATCCGGTGTTCTGCCTTACAAACAGGACAACGGAATGGATCGCATGCAGCGACCCAAGGAAACGACTCCGAAAAAGAGGGAAACGAGGCGGTGTTCTGGTCAGACTCCGAAAAAGGGCACATCGCGCACCACTCCCCAGCATTCTTCTTGCCAATGTCCAGTCTCTTGACAACAAGGTTGACGAAATCCGAGCAAGAGTAGCATTCCAGAGGGACATCAGAGACTGCAACGTTCTCTGCTTCACAGAAACATGGCTTACTGGGAAGACGCTATCCGAGGCGGTGCAGCCAACGGGTTTCTCCACGCATCGCGCCGACAGAAACAAACATCTTTCTGGTAAGAAGAGTGGCGGGGGCGTATGCCTCATGACTAACGAGACATGGTGTGATGAAGGAAACATACAGGAACTCAAATCCTTCTGTTCACCTGATTTAGAATTCCTCACAATCAAATGTAGACCGCATTATCTTCCAAGAGAATTCTCCTCGATTATAATCACAGCCGTATATATCCCCCAAGCAGACACATCGATGGCTCTGAACGAACTTTATTTAACTCTTTGCAAACTGGAAACCATTTATCCGGAGGCTGCATTCATTGTAGCTGGGGATTTTAACAAAGCTAATCTGAAAACAAGACTCCCTAAATTTTACCAGCATATCGATTGCGCAACCAGGGGTGGTAAAACCTTGGATCATTGTTACTCTAACTTCCGCGACGCATATAAGGCCCTGCCCCGCCCCCTTTCGGAAAAGCTGACCACGACTCCATTTTGCTGATCCCTGCCTACAGGCAGAAACTAAAACAAGAGGCTCCCACGCTGAGGTCTGTCCAACGCTGGTCAGACCAAGCTGACTCCACACTCCAAGACTGCTTCCATCACGTGGACTGGGACATGTTTCGTATTGCGTCAGATGGAAATATTGACGAATACGCTGATTCGGTGTGCGAGTTCATTAGAACGTGCGTCGAAGATGTCGTTCCCATAGCAACGATAAAAACATTCCCAAACCAGAAACCGTGGATTGATGGCAGCATTCGCGTGAAACTGAAAGCGCGAACCACTGCTTTTAATCAGGGCAAGGTGTCTGGTAATATGTCCGAATATAAACAATGCAGCTATTCCTCCGCAAGGCTATTAAACAAGCTAAGCGTCAGTACAGAGACAAAGTGGAATCTCAATTCAATGGCTCAGACACAAGAGGCATGTGGCAGGGTCTACAGTCAATCACGGACTACAAGAAGAAACCCAGCCCAGTCACGGACCAGGATGTCTTGCTCCCAGGCAGACTAAATCACTTTTTGCCCGCTTTGAGGACAATACAGTGCCACTGACACGGCCTGCAACGAAAACATGCGGTCTCTCCTTCACTGCAGCCGAGGTGAGTAAGACATTTAAACGTGTTAACCCTCGCAAGGCTGCAGGCCCAGACGGCATCCCCAGCCGCGCCCTCAGAGCATGCGCAGACCAGCTGGCCGGTGTGTTTACGGACATATTCAATCAATCCCTATACCAGTCTGCTGTTCCCACATGCTTCAAGAGGGCCACCATTGTTCCTGTTCCCAAGAAAGCTAAGGTAACTGAGCTAAACGACTACCGCCCCGTAGCACTCACTTCCGTCATCATGAAGTGCTTTGAGAGACTAGTCAAGGACCATATCACCTCCACCCTACCTGACACCCTAGACCCACTCCAATTTGCTTACCGCCCAAATAGGTCCACAGACGATGCAATCTCAACCACACTGCACACTGCCCTAACCCACCTGGACAAGAGGAATACCTATGTGAGAATGCTGTTCATCGACTACAGCTCGGCATTCAATACCATAGTACCCTCCAAGCTCGTCATCAAGCTCGAGACCCTGGGTCTCGACCCCGCCCTGTGCAACTGGGTACTGGACTTCCTGACGGGCCGCCCACAGGTGGTGAGGGTAGGCAACAACATCTCCTCCCCGCTGATCCTCAACACGGGGCCCCACAAGGGTGCGTTCTGAGCCCTCTCCTGTACTCCCTGTTCACCCACGACTGCGTGGCCATGCACGCTCCAACTCAATCATCAAGTTTGCGGACGACACAACAGTGGTAGGCTTGATTACCAACAACGATGAGACGGCCTACAGGGAGGAGGTGAGGGCCCTCGGAGTGTGGTGTCAGGAAAATAACCTCACACTCAACGTCAACAAAACTAAGGAGATGATTGTGGACTTCAGGAAACAGCAGAGGGAACACCCCCTATCCACATCGATGGATCAGTAGTGGAGAGGGTAGCAAGTTTTAAGTTCCTCGGCATACACATCACAGACAAACTGAATTGGTCCACTCACACAGACAGCGTCGTGAAGAAGGCGCAGCAGCGCCTCTTCAACCTCAGGAGGCTGAAGAAATTCGGCTTGTCACCAAAAGCACTCACAAACTTCTACAGATGCACAATCGAGAGCATCCTGGCGGGCTGTATCACCGCCTGGTACGGCAACTGCTCCGCCCTCAACCGTAAGGCTCTCCAGAGGGTAGTGAGGTCTGCACAACGCATCACCGGGGGCAAACTACCTGCCCTCCAGGACACCTACACCACCCGATGTTACAGGAAGGCCATAAAGATCATCAAGGACATCAACCACCCGAACCACTGCCTGTTCACCCCGCTATCATCCAGAAGGCGAGGTCAGTACAGGTGCATCAAAGCTGGGACCGAGAGACTGAAAACAGCTTCTATCTCAAGGCCATCAGACTGTTAAACAGCAATCACTAACATTGAGTGGCTGCTGCCAACACACTGTCATTGACACTGACCCAACTCCAGCCACTTTAATAATGGGAATTGATGGGAAATGATGTAAATATATCACTAGCCACTTTAAACAATGCTACCTTATATAATGTTACTTACCCTACACTATTCATCTCATATGCATATGTATATACTGTACTCTAGATCATCGACTGCATTCTTATGTCACTAGCCACTTTAACTATGCCACTTTGTTTACTTTGTCTACATACTCATCTCATATGTATATACTGTACTCGATACCATCTACTGTATGCTGCTCTGTACCATCACTCATTCATATATCCTTATGTACATATTCCTTATCCCCTTACACTGTGTATAAGACAGTAGTTTTGGAATTGTTAGTTAGATTACTTGTTGGTTATCACTGCATTGTCGGAACTAGAAGCACAAGCATTTCGCTACACTCGCATTAACATCTGCTAACCATGTGTATGTGACAAATAAAATTTGATTTGATTTGATTTGATTTACTATCTCTACCGTTGGTTACATTATTTAGTATCTCTACCGTTGGTTACATTATTTAGTATCTCTACCGTTGGTTACAGTGTTTAGTATCTCTACCGTTGGTTATATTATTTACTATCTCTACCGTTGGTTATATTATTTAGTATCTCTACCGTTGGTTATATTATTCAGTATCTCTACCGTTGGTTATATCAAATCAAATCAAATCAAATTTATTTATATAGCCCTTCGTACATCAGCTGATATCTCAAAGTGCTGTACAGAAACCCAGCCTAAAACCCCAAACAGCAAGCAATGCAGGTGTAAAAGCACGGTGGCTAGGAAAAACTCCCTTGAAGGTTACATTATTTAGTATCTCTACCGTTGGTTATATTATTTAGTATCTCTACCGTTGGTTACATTATTTAGTATCTCTACCGTTGGTTACATTATTTAGTATCTCTACCGTTGGTTATATTATTTAGTATCTCTACCGTTGGTTATATTGTTTAGTATCTCTACCGTTGGTTACATTATTCAGTATCTCTACCGTTGGTTATATTATTTAGTATCATTAGCTTTGGTTATATTATTTAGTATCTCTACAGTTGGTTACATTATTTAGTATCTCTACCGTTGGTTATATTATTTAGTATCTCTACCGTTGTTATATTATTTAGTATCTCTACCGTTGGTTATATTATTTAGTATCATTAGCTTTGGTTATATTATTTAGTATCTCTACCGTTGGTTACATTATTTAGTATCTCTACCGTTGGTTACATTATTTAGTATCATTAGCTTTGGTTATATTATTTAGTATCTCTACCGTTGGTTATATTGTTTAGTATCTCTACCGTTGGTTACATTATTCAGTATCTCTACCGTTGGTTATATTATTTAGTATCATTAGCTTTGGTTATATTATTTAGTATCTCTACAGTTGGTTACATTATTTAGTATCTCTACCGTTGGTTATATTATTTAGTATCTCTACCGTTGGTTATATTATTTAGTATCTCTACCGTTGGTTATATTGTTTAGTATCTCTACCGTTGGTTACAGTGTTTAGTATCTCTACAGTTGGTTACATTATTTAGTATCTCTACCGTTGGTTATATTATTTAGTATCTCTACCGTTGGTTACATTATTTAGTATCTCTACCGTTGGTTATATTATTTAGTATCTCTACCGTTGGTTATATTGTTTAGTATCTCTACCGTTGGTTACATTATTCAGTATCTCTACCGTTGGTTATATTATTTAGTATCATTAGCTTTGGTTATATTATTTAGTATCTCTACAGTTGGTTACATTATTTAGTATCTCTACCGTTGGTTACAGTGTTTAGTATCTCTACCGTTGGTTATATTATTTACTATCTCTACCGTTGGTTACAGTGTTTAGTATCTCTACCGTTGGTTACAGTGTTTAGTATCTCTACCGTTGGTTATATTATTTAGTATCTCTACCGTTGGTTACATTATTTAGTATCTCTACCGTTGATTACATTATTTAGTATCTCTACCGTTGGTTACATTATTTAGTATCTCTACCGTTGGTTATATTATTCAGTATCTCTACCGTTGGTTACATTATTTAGTATCTCTACCGTTGGTTACATTATTTAGTATCTCTACCGTTGGTTATATTATTTAGTATCTCTACCGTTGGTTACAGTGTTTACTATCTCTACCGTTGGTTATATTATTTAGTATCTCTACCGTTGGTTACAGTGTTTAGTATCTCTACCGTTGGTTACATTATTTAGTATCTCTACCGTTGGTTACATTATTTAGTATCTCTACCGTTGGTTACAGTGTTTACTATCTCTACCGTTGGTTACATTATTTAGTATCTCTACCGTTGGTTACATTATTTAGTATCTCTACCGTTGGTTACAGTGTTTACTATCTCTACCGTTGGTTATATTATTTAGTATCTCTACCGTTGGTTACAGTGTTTAGTATCTCTACCGTTGGTTATATTATTTACTATCTCTACCGTTGGTTATATTATTTAGTATCTCTACCGTTGGTTATATTATTCAGTATCTCTACCGTTGGTTATATCAAATCAA
Source organism: Oncorhynchus nerka (assembly GCF_034236695.1). Taxonomy (NCBI): domain Eukaryota; kingdom Metazoa; phylum Chordata; class Actinopteri; order Salmoniformes; family Salmonidae; genus Oncorhynchus; species Oncorhynchus nerka. The sequence goes on along the minus strand of NC_088410.1, from coordinate 105,286,148 downwards.
ATCAAATCAAATTTATTTATATAGCCCTTCGTACATCAGCTCATATCTCAAAGTGCTGTACAGAAACCCAGCCTAAAACCCCAAACAGCAAGCAATGCAGGTGTAAAAGCACGGTGGCTAGGAAAAACTCCCTTGAAGGTTACATTATTATGTATCTCTACCGTTGGTTATATTATTTAGTATCTCTACCGTTGGTTACATTATTTAGTATCTCTACCGTTGGTTACATTATTCAGTATCTCTACCGTTGGTTATATTATTTAGTATCATTAGCTTTGGTTATATTATTTAGTATCTCTACAGTTGGTTACATTATTTAGTATCTCTACCGTTGGTTATATTATTTAGTATCTCTACCGTTGGTTATATTATTTAGTATCTCTACCGTTGGTTATATTATTTAGTATCATTAGCTTTGGTTATATTATTTAGTATCTCTACAGTTGGTTACATTATTTAGTATCTCTACCGTTGGTTATATTATTTAGTATCTCTACCGTTGTTATATTATTTAGTATCTCTACCGTTGGTTATATTATTTAGTATCATTAGCTTTGGTTATATTATTTAGTATCTCTACCGTTGGTTACATTATTTAGTATCTTTACCGTTGGTTACATTATTTAGTATCATTAGCTTTGGTTATATTATTTAGTATCTCTACCGTTGGTTATATTGTTTAGTATCTCTACCGTTGGTTACATTATTCAGTATCTCTACCGTTGGTTATATTATTTAGTATCATTAGCTTTGGTTATATTATTTAGTATCTCTACAGTTGGTTACATTATTTAGTATCTCTACCGTTGGTTATATTATTTAGTATCTCTACCGTTGGTTATATTATTTAGTATCTCTACCGTTGGTTATATTATTTAGTATCTCTACAGTTGGTTACATTATTTAGTATCTCTACCGTTGGTTATATTATTTAGTATCTCTACCGTTGGTTACATTATTTAGTATCTCTACCGTTGGTTATATTATTTAGTATCTCTACCGTTGGTTATAGTGTTTAGTATCTCTACCGTTGGTTACATTATTTAGTATCTCTACCGTTGGTTATATTATTTAGTATCTCTACCGTTGGTTATATTATTTAGTATCTCTACAGTTGGTTACATTATTTAGTATCTCTACCGTTGGTTATATTATTTAGTATCTCTACCGTTGGTTATATTATTTAGTATCATTAGCTTTGGTTATATTATTTAGTATCTCTACAGTTGGTTACATTATTTAGTATCTCTACCGTTGGTTACAGTGTTTAGTATCTCTACCGTTGGTTATATTATTTACTATCTCTACCGTTGGTTACAGTGTTTAGTATCTCTACCGTTGGTTACAGTGTTTAGTATCTCTACCGTTGGTTATATTATTTAGTATCTCTACCGTTGGTTACATTATTTAGTATCTCTACCGTTGATTACATTATTTAGTATCTCTACCGTTGGTTACATTATTTAGTATCTCTACCGTTGGTTATATTATTCAGTATCTCTACCGTTGGTTACATTATTTAGTATCTCTACCGTTGGTTACATTATTTAGTATCTCTACCGTTGGTTATATTATTTAGTATCTCTACCGTTGGTTACAGTGTTTACTATCTCTACCGTTGGTTATATTATTTAGTATCTCTACCGTTGGTTACAGTGTTTAGTATCTCTACCGTTGGTTACATTATTTAGTATCTCTACCGTTGGTTACATTATTTAGTATCTCTACCGTTGGTTACAGTGTTTACTATCTCTACCGTTGGTTACATTATTTAGTATCTCTACCGTTGGTTACATTATTTAGTATCTCTACCGTTGGTTACAGTGTTTACTATCTCTACCGTTGGTTATATTATTTAGTATCTCTACCGTTGGTTACAGTGTTTAGTATCTCTACCGTTGGTTATATTATTTACTATCTCTACCGTTGGTTATATTATTTAGTATCTCTACCGTTGGTTATATTATTCAGTATCTCTACCGTTGGTTATATCAAATCAAATCAAATCAAATTTATTTATATAGCCCTTCGTACATCAGCTGATATCTCAAAGTGCTGTACAGAAACCCAGCCTAAAACCCCAAACAGCAAGCAATGCAGGTGTAAAAGCACGGTGGCTAGGAAAAACTCCCTTGAAGGTTACATTATTATGTATCTCTACCGTTGGTTATATTATTTAGTATCTCTACCGTTGGTTACATTATTTAGTATCTCTACCGTTGGTTACATTATTCAGTATCTCTACCGTTGGTTATATTATTTAGTATCATTAGCTTTGGTTATATTATTTAGTATCTCTACAGTTGGTTACATTATTTAGTATCTCTACCGTTGGTTATATTATTTAGTATCTCTACCGTTGGTTATATTATTTAGTATCTCTACCGTTGGTTATATTATTTAGTATCATTAGCTTTGGTTATATTATTTAGTATCTCTACCGTTGGTTACATTATTTAGTATCTCTACCGTTGGTTACATTATTTAGTATCTCTACCGTTGGTTATATTATTTAGTATCTCTACCGTTGGTTACAGTGTTTAGTATCTCTACCGTTGGTTACAGTGTTTAGTATCTCTACCGTTGGTTACAGTGTTTAGTATCTCTACCGTTGGTTACATTATTTAGTATCTCTACCGTTGGTTACATTATTTAGTATCTCTACCGTTGGTTATATTATTTAGTATCTCTACCGTTGGTTACATTATTTAGTATCTCTACTGTTGGTTACATTATTTAGTATCTCTACCGTTGGTTACATTATTTAGTATCTCTACCGTTGGTTATATTATTGAGTATCTCTACCATTGGTTACAGTGTTTAGTATCTCTACCATTGGTTACATTATTTACTATCTCTACCGTTGGTTACATTGTTTAGTATCTCTACCGTTGGTTACAGTGTTTAGTATCTCTACCGTTGGTTACATTATTTAGTATCTCTACAGTTGGTTATATTATTTAGTATCTCTACAGTTGGTTATATTATTTAGTATCTCTACCGTTGGTTACATTGTTTAGTATCTCTACCGTTGGTTACATTATTTAGTATCTCTACCGTTGGTTATATTATTTAGTATCTCTACCGTTGGTTATATTATTTAGTATCTCTACCGTTGGTTATATTGTTTAGTATCTCTACCGTTGGTTACATTGTTTAGTATCTCTACCGTTGGTTACATTATTTAGTATCTCTACCGTTGGTTACATTGTTTAGTATCTCTACCGTTGGTTACATTATTTAGTATCTCTACCGTTGGTTATATTATTTAGTATCTCTACCGTTGGTTATATTATTTAGTATCTCTACCGTTGGTTACATTATTTAGTATCTCTACCGTTGGTTATATTATTTAGTATCTCTACCGTTGGTTACATTGTTTAGTATCTCTACCGTTGGTTACATTATTTAGTATCTCTACCGTTATATTATTTATATTATTTAGTATCTCTACCGTTGGTTATATTATTTAGTATCTCTACCGTTGGTTACAGTGTTTAGTATCTCTACCGTTGGTTATATTATTTAGTATCTCTACCGTTGGTTACATTATTTAGTATCTCTACCGTTGGTTACAGTGTTTAGTATCTCTACCGTTGGTTATATTATTTAGTATCTCTACCGTTGGTTACATTATTTAGTATCTCTACCGTTGGTTACAGTGTTTAGTATCTCTACCGTTGGTTACAGTGTTTAGTATCTCTACCGTTGGTTATATTATTTAGTATCTCTACCGTTGGTTACATTATTTAGTATCTCTACCGTTGGTTACATTGTTTAGTATCTCTACCGTTGGTTACATTATTTAGTATCTCTACCGTTGGTTACATTATTTAGTATCTCTACCGTTGGTTACATTGTTTAGTATCTCTACCGTTGGTTACATTATTTAGTATCTCTACCGTTGGTTATATTATTTAGTATCTCTACCGTTGGTTTATTATTATTTACCGTTGGTTACATTATTTATCTCTACCGTTGGTTACATTATTTAGTATCTCTACCGTTGGTTACAGTGTTTAGTATCTCTACCGTTGGTTACATTATTTAGTATCTCTACCGTTGGTTATATTATTTAGTATCTCTACCGTTGGTTATATTACCGTTGGTTATATTGTTTAGTATCTCTACCGTTGGTTACAGTGTTTAGTATCTCTCGTTGGTTACATTATTTAGTATCTCTACCGTTGGTTACATTATTTAGTATCTCTACCGTTGGTTACATTATTTAGTATCTCTACCGTTGGTTACATTATTTAGTATCTCTACCGTTGGTTACATTATTTAGTATCTCTACCGTTGGTTATATTATTTAGTATCTCTACCGTTGGTTACATTATTTAGTATCTCTACCGTTGGTTATATTATTTAGTATCTCTTTGGTTACATTATTTAGTATCTCTTCCGTTGGTTACATTATTTTACGTTGGTTATATTATTTAGTATCTCTACCGTTGGTTACATTATTTAGTATCTCTACCGTTGGTTACATTATTTAGTATCTCTACCGTTGGTTATATTATTTAGTATCTCTACCGTTGGTTACATTATTTAGTATCTCTACCGTTGGTTACATTATTTAGTATCTCTACCGTTGGTTATATTATTTAGTATCTCTACCGTTGGTTACATTATTTAGTATCTCTACCGTTGGTTACATTATTTAGTATCTCTACCGTTGGTTATATTATTTAGTATCTCTACCGTTGGTTACAGTGTTTAGTATCTCTACCATTGGTTATATTATTTAGTATCTCTACCGTTGGTTACAGTGTTTAGTATCTCTACCATTGGTTATATTATTTAGTATCTCTACCGTTGGTTATATTATTTAGTATCTCTACCGTTGGTTATATTATTTAGTATCTCTACCGTTGGTTATATTATTTAGTATCTCTACCGTTGGTTACAGTGTTTAGTATCTCTACCGTTGGTTATATTATTTAGTATCTCTACCGTTGGTTACAGTGTTTAGTATCTCTACCGTTGGTTATATTATTTAGTGTCTCTACCGTTGGTTACAGTGTTTAGTATCTCTACCGTTGGTTATATTATTTAGTATCTCTACCGTTGGTTACAGTGTTTAGTATCTCTACCATTGGTTATATTATTTACTATCTCTTACCGTTGGTTACAGTGTTTACTATCTCTACCGTTGGTTACAGTGTTTAGTATCTCGACCGTTGGTTATATTATTTAGTATCTCTACCGTTGGTTATATTATTTAGTATCTCTACGGTTGGTTATATTATTTAGTATCTCTACCGTTGGTTACATTATTTAGTATCTCTACCGTTGGTTACATTATTTAGTATCTCTACCGTTGGTTATATTATTTAGTATCTCTACCGTTGGTTATATTATTTAGTATCTCTATGGTTGGTTATATTATTTAGTATCTCTACCGTTGGTTATATTATTTAGTATCTCTACCGTTGGTTACATTATTTAGTATCTCTACCGTTGGTTACAGTGTTTAGTATCTCTACCGTTGGTTATATTATTCAGTATCTCTACCATTGGTTACAGTGTTTAGTATCTCTACCATTGGTTACATTATTTAGTATCTCTACCGTTGGTTACAGTGTTTAGTATCTCTACCGTTGGTTATATTATTTAGTATCTCTACCGTTGGTTACATTATTTAGTATCTCTACCGTTGGTTACATTATTTAGTATCTCTACCGTTGGTTATATTATTTAGTATCTCTACCGTTGGTTACATTATTCAGTATCTCTACCGTTGGTTATATTATTTAGTATCTCTACCGTTGGTTATATTATTTAGTATCTCTACCGTTGGTTACATTATTAGTATCTCTACCGTTGGTTATGTTATTTAGTATCTCTACCGTTGGTTACATTATTTAGTATCTCTTCCCGTTGGTTACAGTGTTTAGTATCTCTACCGTTGGTTACATTATTTAGTATCTCTACCGTTGGTTATATTATTTAGTATCTCTACCGTTGGTTATGTTATTTAGTATCTCTACCGTTGGTTACATTATTTAGTATCTCTACAGTTGGTTACATTATTTAGTATCTCTACCGTTGGTTATATTATTTAGTAGCTCTACCGTTGGTTACAGTGTTTAGTATCTCTACCGTTGGTTATATTATTTAGTATCTCTACCGTTGGTTATATTATTTAGTATCTCTACCGTTGGTTATATTATTTAGTATCTCTACCGTTGGTTACATTATTTAGTATCTCTACCGTTGGTTATATTATTTAGTATCTCTACCGTTGGTTACATTATTTAGTATCTCTACCGTTGGTTATATTATTTAGTATCTCTACCATTGGTTACATTATTTAGTATCTCTACCGTTGGTTATATTATTTAGTATCTCTACCATTGGTTATATTATTTAGTATCTCTACCGTTGGTTACAGTGTTTAGTATCTCTACCATTGGTTATATTATTTAGTATCTCTACCGTTGGTTACAGTGTTTAGTATCTCTACCATTGGTTATATTATTTAGTATCTCTACCGTTGGTTATATTATTTAGTATCTCTACCGTTGGTTACATTATTTAGTATCTCTACCATTGGTTACAGTGTTTAGTATCTCTACCATTGGTTACATTATTTAGTATCTCTACCGTTGGTTATATTATTTAGTATCTCTACCGTTGGTTACATTATTTAGTATCTCTACCGTTGGTTATATTATTTAGTATCTCTACCGTTGGTTATATTATTTACTATCTCTTCCCGTTGGTTACAGTGTTTAGTATCTCTACCGTTGGTTATATTATTCAGTATCTCTACCATTGGTTATGTTATTTAGTATCTCTACCGTTGGTTACATTATTTACTATCTCTTCCCGTTGGTTACAGTGTTTACTATCTCTACCGTTGGTTACAGTGTTTAGTATCTCGACCGTTGGTTATATTATTTAGTATCTCTACCGTTGGTTACATTATTTAGTATCTCTACCGTTGGTTACATTATTTAGTATCTCTACCGTTGGTTACATTATTTAGTATCTCTACCGTTGGTTACATTATTTAGTATCTCTACCGTTGGTTATATTATTTAGTATCTCTACCGTTGGTTATATTATTTAGTATCTCTACCGTTGGTTACATTATTTAGTATCTCTACCGTTGGTTATATTATTTAGTATCTCTACCGTTGGTTATATTATTCAGTATCTCTACCATTGGTTATATTATTTAGTGTCTCTACCGTTGGTTACATTATTTAGTATCTCTACCGTTGGTTACAGTGTTTAGTATCTCTACCGTTGGTTATATTATTTAGTATCTCTACCGTTGGTTATATTATTTAGTATCTCTACCGTTGGTTACAGTGTTTAGTATCTCTACCATTGGTTATATTATTTAGTATCTCTACCGTTGGTTACATTATTTTATCTCTATTATTTAGTATCTCTACCGTTGGTTACATTATTTAGTATCTCTACCGTTGGTTACATTGTTTAGTATCTCTACCGTTGGTTATATTATTTAGTATCTCTCGTTGGTTACAGTGTTTAGTATCTCTACCGTTGGTTATATTATTTAGTATCTCTACCGTTGGTTATATTATTTAGTATCTCTACCATTGGTTATATTATTTAGTATCTCTACCGTTGGTTACATTGTTTAGTATCTCTACCATTGGTTATATTATTTAGTATCTCTACCGTTGGTTACAGTGTTTAGTATCTCTACCGTTGGTTATATTATTTACTATCTCTACCGTTGGTTATATTATTTAGTATCTCTACCGTTGGTTACATTATTTAGTATCTCTACCGTTGGTTATATTATTTAGTATCTCTACCGTTGGTTATATTATTTAGTATCTCTACCGTTGGTTACATTATTTAGTATCTCTACCGTTGGTTACATTATTTAGTATCTCTACCGTTGGTTACATTATTTAGTATCTCTACCGGTTGGTTATATTATTTAGTATCTCTACCGTTGGTTATATTATTTAGTATCTCTACCGTTGGTTATATTATTTAGTATCTCTACCGTTGGTTATATTATTTAGTATCTCTACCGTTGGTTATATTATTTAGTATCTCTACCGTTGGTTACAGTGTTTAGTATCTCTACCGTTGGTTATATTATTTAGTATCTCTACCGTTGGTTATATTATTTAGTATCTCTACCGTTGGTTACAGTGTTTAGTATCTCTACCGTTGGTTATATTATTTAGTATCTCTACCGTTGGTTACAGTGTTTAGTATCTCTACCGTTGGTTATATTATTTAGTATCTCTACCGTTGGTTATATTATTTAGTATCTCTACCATTGGTTACAGTGTTTAGTATCTCTACCATTGGTTACATTATTTACTATCTCTACCGTTGGTTACAGTGTTTAGTATCTCGACCGTTGGTTATATTATTTAGTATCTCTACCGTTGGTTATGTTATTTAGTATCTCTACCGTTGGTTACATTATTTAGTATCTCTACAGTTGGTTATATTATTTAGTATCTCTACCGTTGGTTATATTATTCAGTATCTCTACCGTTGGTTACATTATTTAGTATCTCTACCGTTGGTTACATTATTTAGTATCTCTACCGTTGGTTACATTATTTAGTATCTCTACCGTTGGTTATATTATTTAGTATCTCTACAGTTGGTTATATTATTTAGTATCTCTACCGTTGGTTATATTATTTAGTATCTCTACCGTTGGTTATATTATTCAGTATCTCTACCATTGGTTATATTATTTAGTATCTCTACCGTTGGTTACATTATTTAGTATCTCTACCGTTGGTTACATTATTTAGTATCTCTACCGTTGGTTACAGTGTTTACTATCTCTACCGTTGGTTATATTATTTAGTATCTCTACCGTTGGTTATATTATTTAGTATCTCTACCGTTGGTTACATTATTTAGTATCTCTACCGTTGGTTACAGTGTTTAGTATCTCTACCATTGGTTACAGTGTTTACTATCTCTACCGTTGGTTATATTATTTAGTATCTCTACCGTTGGTTATATTATTTAGTATCTCTACCGTTGGTTACATTATTTAGTATCTCTACCGTTGGTTATATTATTTAGTATCTCTACCGTTGGTTACAGTGTTTAGTATCTCTACCATTGGTTACATTATTTAGTATCTCTACCGTTGGTTACAGTGTTTAGTATCTCTACCATTGGTTATATTATTTAGTATCTCTACCATTGGTTACATTATTTAGTATCTCTACCGTTGGTTACATTATTTAGTATCTCTACCGTTGGTTACATTATTTAGTATCTCTACCGTTGGTTATATTATTTAGTATCTCTACCGTTGGTTATATTATTTAGTATCTCTACCGTTGGTTACAGTGTTTAGTATCTCTACCATTGGTTACATTATTTAGTATCTCTACCGTTGGTTATATTATTTAGTATCTCTACCGTTGGTTATATTATTTAGTATCTCTACCGTTGGTTATATTATTTAGTATCTCTACCGTTGGTTATATTATTTAGTATCTCTACCGTTGGTTATATTATTTAGTATCTCTACCATTGGTTATATTGTTTAGTATCTCTACCGTTGGTTATATTATTTAGCATCTCTACCATTGGTTATATTGTTTAGTATCTCTACCGTTGGTTATATTATTCAGTATCTCTACCGTTGGTTATATTATTTAGTATCTCTACCATTGGTTATATTGTTTAGTATCTCTACCGTTGGTTATATTATTTAGTATCTCTACCGTTGGTTATATTATTTAGTATCTCTACCGTTGGTTATATTATTTAGTATCTCTACCGTTGGTTATATTATTTAGTATCTCTATTGGTTTATTATTTAGTATCTCTACCGTTGGTTATATTATTTAGTATCTCTACCGTTGGTTATATTATTTAGTATCTCTACCGTTGGTTATATTATTTAGTATCTCTACCGTTGGTTACATTATTTAGTATCTCTACCGTTGGTTATATTATTTAGTATCTCTACCGTTGGTTACATTATTTAGTATCTCTACCGTTGGTTATATTATTTAGTATCTCTACCGTTGGTTACATTATTTAGTATCTCTACCGTTGGTTACATTATTTAGTATCTCTACCGTTGGTTATATTATTTAGTATCTCTACCGTTGGTTATATTATTTAGTATCTCTACCGTTGGTTATATTATTTAGTATCTCTACCGTTGGTTACAGTGTTTAGTATCTCTACCATTGGTTACATTATTTAGTATCTCTACCGTTGGTTACAGTGTTTAGTATCTCTACCATTGGTTATATTATTTTAGTATGGTTACATTATTTCTATCCGTTGGTTACATTATTTAGTATCTCTACCGTTGGTTATATTATTTAGTATCTCTACCGTTGGTTATATTATTTAGTATCTCTACCATTGGTTACATTATTTAGTATCTCTACCATTGGTTATATTATTTAGTATCTCTACCGTTGGTTATATTATTTAGTATCTCTACCGTTGGTTACATTATTTAGTATCTCTACCGTTGGTTACATTATTTAGTATCTCTACCGTTGGTTATATTATTTAGTATCTCTACCATTGGTTACATTATTTAGTATCTCTACCGTTGGTTACATTGTTTAGTATCTCTACCGTTGGTTACATTGTTTAGTATCTCTACCGTTGGTTACAGTGTTTAGTATCTCTACCGTTGGTTACATTATTTAGTATCTCTACAGTTGGTTATATTATTTAGTATCTCTACAGTTGGTTATATTATTTAGTATCTCTACCGTTGGTTACATTGTTTAGTATCTCTACCGTTGGTTACATTATTTAGTATCTCTACCGTTGGTTATATTATTTAGTATCTCTACCGTTGGTTATATTATTTAGTATCTCTACCGTTGGTTATATTGTTTAGTATCTCTACCGTTGGTTACATTGTTTAGTATCTCTACCGTTGGTTACATTATTTAGTATCTCTACCGTTGGTTACATTGTTTAGTATCTCTACCGTTGGTTACATTATTTAGTATCTCTACCGTTGGTTATATTATTTAGTATCTCTACCGTTGGTTATATTGTTTAGTATCTCTACCGTTGGTTACATTATTTAGTATCTCTACCGTTGGTTATATTGTTTAGTATCTCTACCGTTGGTTACATTGTTTAGTATCTCTACCGTTGGTTACATTATTTAGTATCTCTACCGTTGGTTATATTATTTAGTATCTCTACCGTTGGTTATATTATTTAGTATCTCTACCGTTGGTTACAGTGTTTAGTATCTCTACCGTTGGTTATATTATTTAGTATCTCTACCGTTGGTTACATTATTTAGTATCTCTACCGTTGGTTACAGTGTTTAGTATCTCTACCGTTGGTTATATTATTTAGTATCTCTACCGTTGGTTACATTATTTAGTATCTCTACCGTTGGTTACATTATTTAGTATCTCTACCGTTGGTTACATTGTTTAGTATCTCTACCGTTGGTTACATTATTTAGTATCTCTACCGTTGGTTATATTATTTAGTATCTCTACCGTTGGTTACATTATTTAGTATCTCTACCGTTGGTTACATTATTTAGTATCTCTACCGTTGGTTACATTATTTAGTATCTCTACCGTTGGTTACATTATTTAGTATCTCTACCGTTGGTTACATTATTTAGTATCTCTCGTTGGTTATATTATTTAGTATCTCTACCGTTGGTTATATTATTTAGTATCTCTACCGTTGGTTACATTATTTAGTATCTCTACCGTTGGTTACATTATTTAGTATCTCTACCGTTGGTTGGTTTAGTATCTCTACCGTTGGTTACAGTGTTTAGTATCTCTACCGTTGGTTATATTATTTAGTATCTCTACCGTTGGTTATATTATTTAGTATCTCTACCGTTGGTTACATTATTTAGTATCTCTACCGTTGGTTACATTATTTAGTATCTCTACCGTTGGTTACATTATTTAGTATCTCTACCGTTGGTTACATTATTTAGTATCTCTACCGTTGGTTACATTGTTTAGTATCTCTACCGTTGGTTACATTATTTAGTATCTCTACCATTGGTTATATTATTTAGTATCTCTACCGTTGGTTACATTATTTAGTATCTCTACCGTTGGTTACATTATTTAGTATCTCTACCGTTGGTTATATTATTTAGTATCTCTACCGTTGGTTACATTATTTAGTATCTCTACCGTTGGTTACATTATTTAGTATCTCTACCGTTGGTTATATTATTTAGTATCTCTACCGTTGGTTACAGTGTTTAGTATCTCTACCATTGGTTATATTATTTAGTATCTCTACCGTTGGTTACATTATTTAGTATATATTATTTCTACCGTTGGTTATATTATTTAGTATCTCTACCGTTGGTTATATTATTTAGTATCTCTACCGTTGGTTACATTATTTAGTATCTCTACCGTTGGTTATATTATTTAGTATCTCTACCGTTGGTTACATTATTTAGTATCTCTACCGTTGGTTACATTATTTAGTATCTCTACCGTTGGTTACATTATTTAGTATCTCTACCGTTGGTTATATTATTTAGTATCTCTACCGTTGGTTACATTATTTAGTATCTCTACCGTTGGTTATATTATTTAGTATCTCTACCGTTGGTTACATTGTTTAGTATCTCTACCATTGGTTATATTATTTAGTATCTCTACCGTTGGTTACATTATTTAGTATCTCTACCGTTGGTTATATTATTTAGTATCTCTACCGTTGGTTATATTATTTAGTATCTCTACCGTTGGTTATATTATTTAGTATCTCTACCGTTGGTTATATTATTTAGTATCTCTACCGTTGGTTATATTATTTAGTATCTCTACCGTTGGTTGGTTATATTATTTAGTATCTCTACCGTTGGTTATATTATTTAGTATCTCTACCGTTGGTTATATTATTTAGTATCTCTACCGTTGGTTATATTATTTAGTATCTCTACCGTTGGTTATATTATTTAGTATCTCTACCGTTGGTTACATTATTTAGTATCTCTACCGTTGGTTATATTATTTAGTATCTCTACCATTGGTTATATTATTCAGTATCTCTACCGTTGGTTATATTATTTAGTATCTCTACCGTTGGTTACAGTGTTTAGTATCTCTACGGTTGGTTATGTTATTCAGTATCTCTTCCCGTTGGTTACATTATTTAGTATCTCTACCGTTGGTTACATTATTTAGTATCTCTACCGTTGGTTACATTGTTTAGTATCTCTACCGTTGGTTATATTATTTAGTATCTCTACCGTTGGTTATATTATTTAGTATCTCTACCGTTGGTTACATTATTTAGTATCTCTACCGTTGGTTACATTATTTAGTATCTCTACCGTTGGTTACATTATTTAGTATCTCTACCGTTGGTTATATTATTTAGTATCTCTACCGTTGGTTACAGTGTTTAGTATCTCTACCGTTGGTTATATTATTTAGTATCTCTACCGTTGGTTATATTATTTAGTATCTCTACCGTTGGTTACATTATTTAGTATCTCTTCCGTTGGTTACATTATTTAGTATCTCTACCGTTGGTTACAGTGTTTAGTATCTCTACCGTTGGTTATATTATTTAGTTATATTATCTCTACCGTTGGTTATATTATTTAGTATCTCTACCGTTGGTTACAGTGTTTAGTATCTCTACCGTTGGTTACATTATTTAGTATCTCTACCGTTGGTTACATTATTTAGTATCTCTACCGTTGGTTACATTATTTAGTATCTCTACCGTTGGTTACAGTATTTAGTATCTCTACCGTTGGTTACATTATTTAGTATCTCTACCATTGGTTATATTATTTAGTATCTCTACCGTTGGTTACATTGTTTAGTATCTCTACCGTTGGTTACATTATTTAGTATCTCTACCGTTGGTTACATTATTTAGTATCTCTACCGTTGGTTACATTATTTAGTATCTCTACCGTTGGTTACATTATTTAGTATCTCTACCGTTGGTTACATTATTTAGTATCTCTACCGTTGGTTACATTATTTAGTATCTCTACCATTGGTTATATTATTTAGTATCTCTACCGTTGGTTACATTATTTAGTATCTCTACCATTGGTTATATTATTTAGTATCTCTACCGTTGGTTATATTATTTAGTATCTCTACCGTTGGTTACATTATTTAGTATCTCTACCGTTGGTTATATTATTTAGTATCTCTACCGTTGGTTACATTGTTTAGTATCTCTACCGTTGGTTATATTATTTAGTATCTCTACCGTTGGTTACATTATTTAGTATCTCTACCGTTGGTTATATTATTTAGTATCTCTACCGTTGGTTACATTGTTTAGTATCTCTACCGTTGGTTATATTATTTAGTATCTCTACCGTTGGTTACATTGTTTAGTATCTCTACCATTGGTTATATTATTTAGTATCTCTACCGTTGGTTACATTATTTAGTATCTCTACCGTTGGTTATATTATTTTATCTCTACCGTTGGTTATATTATTTAGTATCTCTACGGTTGGTTATATTATTTAGTATCTCTACCGTTGGTTACATTATTTAGTATCTCTACCGTTGGTTATATTATTTAGTATCTCTACCGTTGGTTACATTATTTAGTATCTCTACCGTTGGTTATATTATTTAGTATCTCTACCGTTGGTTATATTATTTAGTATCTCTACCGTTGGTTATATTATTTAGTATCTCTACCGTTGGTTACATTATTTAGTATCTCTACCGTTGGTTATATTATATTTAGTATCTCTACCGTTGGTTACATTATTTAGTATCTCTACCGTTGGTTACATTATTTAGTATCTCTACCGTTGGTTACATTATTTAGTATCTCTACCGTTGGTTATATTATTTAGTATCTCTACCGTTGGTTACATTATTTAGTATCTCTACCGTTGGTTACATTATTTAGTATCTCTACCGTTGGTTATATTATTTAGTATCTCTACCGTTGGTTATATTATTTAGTATCTCTACCGTTGGTTACATTATTTAGTATCTCTACCGTTGGTTATATTATTTAGTATCTCTACCGTTGGTTACATTATTAGTATCTCTACCGTTGGTTATATTATTTAGTATCTCTACCGTTGGTTACAGTGTTTAGTATCTCTACCGTTGGTTACATTATTTAGTATCTCTACCGTTGGTTATATTATTTAGTATCTCTACCGTTGGTTATGTTATTTAGTATCTCTACCGTTGGTTACATTATTTACTATCTCTACCGTTGGTTACAGTGTTTACTATCTCTACCGTTGGTTACAGTGTTTAGTATCTCTACCGTTGGTTACATTATTTAGTATCTCTACCGTTGGTTACATTATTTAGTATCTCTACCGTTGGTTACATTATTTAGTATCTCTACCGTTGGTTATATTATTTAGTATCTCTACCGTTGGTTACATTATTTAGTATCTCTACCGTTGGTTATATTATTTAGTATCTCTACCGTTGGTTACATTATTTAGTATCTCTACCGTTGGTTATATTATTTAGTATCTCTACCGTTGGTTATATTATTTAGTATCTCTACCGTTGGTTACATTATTTAGTATCTCTACCATTGGTTATATTATTTAGTATCTCTACCGTTGGTTACATTATTTAGTATCTCTACCATTGGTTATATTATTTAGTATCTCTACCGTTGGTTATATTATTTAGTATCTCTACCGTTGGTTACATTATTTAGTATCTCTACCATTGGTTACATTATTTAGTATCTCTACCATTGGTTACATTATTTAGTATCTCTACCGTTGGTTATATTATTTAGTATCTCTACCGTTGGTTACATTATTTAGTATCTCTACCGTTGGTTATATTATTTAGTATCTCTACCGTTGGTTATATTATTTAGTATCTCTACCGTTGGTTACATTATTTAGTATCTCTACCGTTGGTTATATTATTTAGTATCTCTACCATTGGTTACATTATTTAGTATCTCTACCGTTGGTTACATTATTTAGTATCTCTTACCGTTGGTTACATTATTTAGTATCTCTACCGTTGGTTACAGTGTTTAGTATCTCTACCGTTGGTTATATTATTTAGTATCTCTACCGTTGGTTACATTATTTAGTATCTCTACCGTTGGTTACATTATTTAGTATCTCTACCGTTGGTTACATTATTTAGTATCTCTACCGTTGGTTACATTATTTAGTATCTCTACCGTTGGTTATATTATTTAGTATCTCTACCGTTGGTTATATTATTTAGTATCTCTACCGTTGGTTATATTATTTAGTATCTCTACCGTTGGTTATATTATTTAGTATCTCTACCGTTGGTTATATTATTTAGTATCTCTACCATTGGTTATATTATTTAGTATCTCTACCGTTGGTTACATTATTTAGTATCTCTACCGTTGGTTACATTATTTAGTATCTCTACCGTTGGTTATATTATTTAGTATCTCTACCGTTGGTTATATTATTTAGTATCTCTACCGTTGGTTACATTATTTAGTATCTCTACCGTTGGTTATATTATTTAGTATCTCTACCGTTGGTTACATTATTTAGTATCTCTACCGTTGGTTATATTATTTAGTATCTCTACCGTTGGTTATATTATTTAGTATCTCTACCGTTGGTTATATTATTTAGTATCTCTACCGTTGGTTACATTATTTAGTATCTCTACCGTTGGTTATATTATTTAGTATCTCTACCGTTGGTTATATTATTTAGTATCTCTACCGTTGGTTATATTATTTAGTATCTCTACCGTTGGTTACATTATTTAGTATCTCTACCATTGGTTACATTATTTAGTATCTCTACCGTTGGTTATATTATTTAGTATCTCTACCGTTGGTTACATTATTTAGTATCTCTACCGTTGGTTATATTATTTAGTATCTCTACCGTTGGTTATATTATTTAGTATCTCTACCGTTGGTTATATTATTTAGTATCTCTACCGTTGGTTACATTATTTAGTATCTCTACCGTTGGTTACATTATTTAGTATCTCTACCGTTGGTTATATTATTTAGTATCTCTACCGTTGGTTATATTATTTAGTATCATTATTTAGTATCTCTACCGTTGGTTACATTATTTAGTATCTCTACCATTGGTTACATTATTTACTATCTCTACCGTTGGTTATATTATTTAGTATCTCTACCGTTGGTTATATTATTTAGTATCTCTACCGTTGGTTACATTATTTAGTATCTCTACCGTTGGTTATATTATTTAGTATCTCTACCGTTGGTTACAGTGTTTAGTATCTCTACCATTGGTTACATTATTTAGTATCTCTACCGTTGGTTACAGTGTTTAGTATCTCTACCATTGGTTATATTATTTAGTATCTCTACCATTGGTTACATTATTTAGTATCTCTACCGTTGGTTACATTATTTAGTATCTCTACCGTTGGTTACATTATTTAGTATCTCTACCGTTGGTTATATTATTTAGTATCTCTACCGTTGGTTATATTATTTAGTATCTCTACCGTTGGTTACAGTGTTTAGTATCTCTACCATTGGTTACATTATTTAGTATCTCTACCGTTGGTTATATTATTTAGTATCTCTACCATTGGTTATATTATTTAGTATCTCTACCGTTGGTTACAGTGTTTAGTATCTCTACCATTGGTTATATTATTTAGTATCTCTACCGTTGGTTACAGTGTTTAGTATCTCTACCATTGGTTATATTATTTAGTATCTCTACCGTTGGTTATATTATTTAGTATCTCTACCGTTGGTTACATTATTTAGTATCTCTACCGTTGGTTATATTATTTAGTATCTCTACCGTTGGTTACATTATTTAGTATCTCTAACCCTAGGAAGCTCTTTGCCACCTTCTCCTTTTGAATCTCTACCGTTGGTTGCAGATGATTATTTTGAGAAGAAGTATCGTTTCTAAGTCAAACGACACCGTTGGTTCTTCACATTTAGTATCTGACCTCTTTTATATTATTTCCAGATATCTCTCTACCGCCCAACAACCTGGTGTTTATATTATTTAGTATCTCTCACCGCTCATCAACTCATTGGTTACAGTGTTTAGTTGCACCCCTTCTCTACCGATTCCGTTACATTATTATGTACAACTACAGACCAGTATCTCTACCCTTGTTACGTCTCTGGTTATATTATTTAGCTATCTCTACCTCAGAATGACCTTCTTGTTATCCAAATCAGTCAGGTTTCAAGACTATCTCTGAGACTGCTCTTCTCTGGTTACAGGCGCTTATAAAGCTAACTCTCTCTCCTCTGCTCTATCCTTCTAGACCTACGGCTGGTTGAACCATCAGATTATTTAGTTGGGCATCTCTACCTTGATTGGTTACATTAGGTTTAGTATCTCTCACCACGTGCTCTCACCACTGGTTCCCCCATTGTTTAGTATCTCTATACACCAAGTCACTTGGCTCTGTTACCTCACATGGTCTCTCCTATCATTGTATGCAGACGACACACAATTAATCTTTCCTTTCCCCCTTCTGACGACCAGGTATTTAGTATCTCTACTGCATGTTGGTTACATTATTTAGTATCATCACCTCAAGCTGAACCTCGGTTATATTCTTCCTAGTATCTCTACCGTTGGTTATATTATTGTGTCCTATCCCTAGCGCTAAGTTGGATTATATTATTTCAAGTATCTCTACCGTTGGTTACATAGGTTCATGCTCTACAACATTGGTTACACCCTGCCTCACACAGGAATTTAATCCAGGCACTTGTCATCTCCCGTCTGGATTACTGCAACCTGTTGGCTGGGCTACCTGCCTGTGCCATTAAACCCTACAACTCATCCAGAACTCCGCAGCCCGTCTGGTGTTCAACCTTCCCAAGTTCTCTACGTCACCCCGCCCTCCGTTCATCTCCACTGGCTATCCAGTTGGCATTACAAGACCATGGTGCTTGCCTACGGAGCTTTAGTACCTCCAGGCTCTGATAGTATCCCTACACCCAAACAAGGGCATTGGTTATCCATTGTTTAGTACATATTATTCGCTCAGCCGTTGGTCAAAACTACCGTTGGTTGGCCCCCAATGGTGGAACAAACTCCTCTACGACGCCAGGACAGTGTTTAGTATCTTCCGGAGACACCTGAAACCCCACCTTTAAGGAATTGGATTAAAGTAATCCTTCTCCCCTCCCCCTTAAAAGACCTAGATGCACTCTAAAGTGGCTGTTCCACTGGATGTCATAAGGTTATTTAGTAATCTCTGGATAAGAGCGTCTGCTAAATGACTTAAATGTAAATGTAAATGTAAATGTAATCTCTACCGTTGGTTATATTATTCAGTATCTCTACCGTTGGTTATATTATTTAGTATCTCTACCATTGGTTATATTGTTTAGTATCTCTACCGTTGGTTATATTATTTAGTATCTCTACCATTGGTTATATTGTTTAGTATCTCTACCGTTGGTTATATTATTCAGTATCTCTACCGTTGGTTATATTATTTAGTATCTCTACCATTGGTTATATTGTTTAGTATCTCTACCGTTGGTTATATTATTTAGTATCTCTACCGTTGGTTATATTATTTAGTATCTCTACCGTTGGTTATATTATTTAGTATCTCTACCGTTGGTTATATTATTTAGTATCTCTACCGTTGGTTATATTATTTAGTATCTCTACCGTTGGTTATATTATTTAGTATCTCTACCGTTGGTTACATTATTTAGTATCTCTACCGTTGGTTATATTATTTAGTATCTCTACCGTTGGTTACAGTGTTTACTATCTCTACCGTTGGTTATATTATTTAGTATCTCTACCGTTGGTTACATTATTTAGTATCTCTACCGTTGGTTACATTATTTAGTATCTCTACCGTTGGTTATATTATTTAGTATCTCTACCGTTGGTTATATTATTTAGTATCTCTACCGTTGGTTATATTATTTAGTATCTCTACCGTTGGTTACAGTGTTTAGTATCTCTACCATTGGTTACATTATTTAGTATCTCTACCGTTGGTTACAGTGTTTAGTATCTCTACCATTGGTTATATTATTTAGTATCTCTACCATTGGTTACATTATTTAGTATCTCTACCGTTGGTTACATTATTTAGTATCTCTACCGTTGGTTACATTATTTAGTATCTCTACCGTTGGTTATATTATTTAGTATCTCTACCATTGGTTACAGTGTTTAGTATCTCTACCATTGGTTACATTATTTAGTATCTCTACCGTTGGTTATATTATTTAGTATCTCTACCATTGGTTATATTATTTAGTATCTCTACCGTTGGTTACATTATTTAGTATCTCTACCATTGGTTATATTATTTAGTATCTCTACCATTGGTTATATTATTTAGTATCTCTACCATTGGTTATATTATTTAGTATCTCTACGGTTGGTTATATTATTTAGTATCTCTACCGTTGGTTACAGTGTTTAGTATCTCTACCGTTGGTTATATTGTTTAGTATCTCTACCGTTGGTTATATTATTTAGTATCTCTACCATTGGTTATATTATTTAGTATCTCTACCATTGGTTATATTATTTAGTATCTCTACCGTTGGTTATATTATTTAGTATCTCTACCGTTGGTTACATTGTTTAGTATCTCTACCGTTGGTTATATTGTTTAGTATCTCTACCGTTGGTTATATTATTTAGTATCTCTACCATTGGTTACATTATTTAGTATCTCTACCGTTGGTTATATTGTTTAGTATCTCTACCATTGGTTACATTATTTAGTATCTCTACCGTTGGTTATATTGTTTAGTATCTCTACCATTGGTTATATTATTTAGTATCTCTACCATTGGTTATATTATTTAGTATCTCTACCATTGGTTATATTATTTAGTATCTCTACGGTTGGTTATATTATTTAGTATCTCTACCGTTGGTTACAGTGTTTAGTATCTCTACCGTTGGTTATATTGTTTAGTATCTCTACCGTTGGTTATATTATTTAGTATCTCTACCATTGGTTATATTATTTAGTATCTCTACCATTGGTTATATTATTTAGTATCTCTACGGTTGGTTATATTATTTAGTATCTCTACCGTTGGTTACAGTGTTTAGTATCTCTACCGTTGGTTATATTGTTTAGTATCTCTACCGTTGGTTATATTATTTAGTATCTCTACCGTTGGTTACAGTGTTTAGTATCTCTACCATTGGTTATATTATTTAGTATCTCTACCATTGGTTATATTATTTAGTATCTCTACGGTTGGTTATATTATTTAGTATCTCTACCGTTGGTTACAGTGTTTAGTATCTCTACCGTTGGTTATATTATTTAGTATCTCTATGGTTGGTTATATTATTTAGTATCTCTACCGTTGGTTACATTATTTAGTATCTCTACCGTTGGTTATATTATTTAGTATCTCTACCGTTGGTTACAG
Organism: Oncorhynchus nerka; assembly: GCF_034236695.1. Taxonomy (NCBI): domain Eukaryota; kingdom Metazoa; phylum Chordata; class Actinopteri; order Salmoniformes; family Salmonidae; genus Oncorhynchus; species Oncorhynchus nerka. The sequence continues at coordinate 105,264,803 of NC_088410.1, read as the reverse complement.
TGTTTAGTATCTCTACCGTTGGTTATATTATTTAGTATCTCTACCGTTGGTTATATTGTTTAGTATCTCTACCGTTGGTTACAGTGTTCAGTATCTCTACCGTTGGTTATATTATTTAGTATCTCTACCGTTGGTTATATTGTTTAGTATCTCTACCATTGGTTACAGTGTTTAGTATCTCTACCATTGGTTACATTATTTACTATCTCTACCGTTGGTTACAGTGTTTAGTATCTCGACCGTTGGTTATATTATTTAGTATCTCTACCGTTGGTTATGTTATTTAGTATCTCTACCGTTGGTTACATTATTTAGTATCTCTACCGTTGGTTACATTATTTAGTATCTCTACCGTTGGTTACATTATTTAGTATCTCTACCGTTGGTTACATTATTTAGTATCTCTACCGTTGGTTATATTGTTTAGTATCTCTACCGTTGGTTACAGTGTTTACTATCTCTACCGTTGGTTATATTATTTAGTATCTCTACCGTTGGTTACATTATTTAGTATCTCTACCGTTGGTTATATTATTTAGTATCTCTACCGTTGGTTACATTATTTAGTATCTCTACCGTTGGTTATATTATTTAGTATCTCTACCGTTGGTTACAGTGTTTAGTATCTCTACCATTGGTTACATTATTTAGTATCTCTACCGTTGGTTATATTATTTAGTATCTCTACCATTGGTTATATTATTTAGTATCTCTACCGTTGGTTACAGTGTTTAGTATCTCTACCATTGGTTATATTATTTAGTATCTCTACCGTTGGTTACAGTGTTTAGTATCTCTACCATTGGTTATATTATTTAGTATCTCTACCGTTGGTTATATTATTTAGTATCTCTACCGTTGGTTACAGTGTTTAGTATCTCTACCATTGGTTACATTATTTAGTATCTCTACCATTGGTTACATTATTTAGTATCTCTACCATTGGTTATATTATTTAGTATCTCTACCGTTGGTTACATTATTTAGTATCTCTACCATTGGTTACAGTGTTTAGTATCTCTACCATTGGTTACATTATTTAGTATCGCTACCATTGGTTACATTATTTAGTATCTCTACCGTTGGTTATATTATTTAGTATCTCTACCGTTGGTTATATTATTTAGTATCTCTACCGTTGGTTATATTATTCAGTATCTCTACCGTTGGTTATATTATTTAGTATCTCTACCGTTGGTTACAGTGTTTACTATCTCTACCGTTGGTTATATTATTTAGTATCTCTACCGTTGGTTATATTATTTAGTATCTCTACCGTTGGTTACAGTGTTTAGTATCTCTACCGTTGGTTATATTATTTAGTATCTCTACCGTTGGTTACAGTGTTTAGTATCTCTACCGTTGGTTATATTATTTAGTATCTCTACCGTTGGTTATATTATTTACTATCTCTTCCCGTTGGTTACAGTGTTTACTATCTCTACCTTTGGTTACAGTGTTTAGTATCTCTACCATTGGTTACATTATTCAGTATCTCTACCGTTGGTTACAGTGTTTAGTATCTCTACCATTGGTTATATTATTTAGTATCTCTACCATTGGTTACATTATTTAGTATCTCTACCGTTGGTTACATTATTTAGTATCTCTACCGTTGGTTATATTATTTAGTATCTCTACCGTTGGTTACATTATTTAGTATCTCTACCGTTGGTTACATTATTTAGTATCTCTACCGTTGGTTATATTATTTAGTATCTCTACCGTTGGTTATATTATTTAGTATCTCTACCGTTGGTTACAGTGTTTAGTATCTCTACCATTGGTTACATTATTTAGTATCTCTACCGTTGGTTATATTATTTAGTATCTCTACCATTGGTTATATTATTTAGTATCTCTACCGTTGGTTACAGTGTTTAGTATCTCTACCATTGGTTACATTATTTAGTATCTCTACCGTTGGTTATATTATTTAGTATCTCTACCATTGGTTATATTATTTAGTATCTCTACCGTTGGTTACAGTGTTTAGTATCTCTACCATTGGTTATATTATTTAGTATCTCTACCATTGGTTATATTATTTAGTATCTCTACCGTTGGTTATATTATTTAGTATCTCTACCGTTGGTTACATTATTTAGTATCTCTACCATTGGTTACAGTGTTTAGTATCTCTACCATTGGTTACATTATTTAGTATCTCTACCGTTGGTTATATTATTTAGTATCTCTACCGTTGGTTACATTATTTAGTATCTCTACCGTTGGTTATATTATTTAGTATCTCTTCCCGTTGGTTACAGTGTTTACTATCTCTACCGTTGGTTACAGTGTTTAGTATCTCTACGGTTGGTTATGTTATTCAGTATCTCTTCCCGTTGGTTACAGTGTTTAGTATCTCTACCGTTGGTTATATTATTTAGTATCTCTACCGTTGGTTATATTATTTAGTATCTCTACCGTTGGTTATATTATTTAGTATCTCTACCGTTGGTTACATTATTTAGTATCTCTACCGTTGGTTACAGTGTTTAGTATCTCTACCGTTGGTTATATTATTTAGTATCTCTACCGTTGGTTATATTATTTAGTATCTCTACCATTGGTTACAGTGTTTAGTATCTCTACCGTTGGTTATATTGTTTAGTATCTCTACCGTTGGTTACAGTGTTTAGTATCTCTACCGTTGGTTATGTTATTTAGTATCTCTACCGTTGGTTACATTATTTAGTATCTCTACCGTTGGTTACAGTGTTTAGTAACTCTACCGTTGGTTATGTTATTTAGTATCTCTACCGTTGGTTACATTATTTAGTATCTCTACCGTTGGTTACAGTGTTTAGTATCTCTACCGTTGGTTATATTATTTAGTATCTCTACCGTTGGTTACAGTGTTTAGTATCTCTACCGTTGGTTACAGTGTTTAGTATCTCTACCGTTGGTTATATTATTTAGTATCTCTACCGTTGGTTAGAGTGTTTAGTATCTCTACCGTTGGTTACAGTGTTTAGTATCTCTACAGTTGGTTATATTGTTTAGTATCTCTACCGTTGGTTATATTATTTAGTATCTCTACCGTTGGTTACATTATTTAGTATCTCTACCGTTGGTTACAGTGTTTAGTATCTCTACCGTTGGTTATATTATTTAGTATCTCTACCGTTGGTTATATTATTTAGTATCTCTACCGTTGGTTACAGTGTTTAGTATCTCTACCGTTGGTTACAGTGTTTAGTATCTCTACCGTTGGTTATATTATTTAGTATCTCTACCGTTGGTTACATTATTTAGTATCTCTACCGTTGGTTACAGTGTTTAGTATCTCTACCGTTGGTTATGTTATTTAGTATCTCTACCGTTGGTTATGTTATTTAGTATCTCTACCGTTGGTTACATTATTTAGTATCTCTACCGTTGGTTATATTATTTAGTATCTCTACCGTTGGTTATGTTATTTAGTATCTCTACCGTTGGTTACATTATTTACTATCTCTTCCCGTTGGTTACAGTGTTTACTATCTCTACCGTTGGTTACAGTGTTTAGTATCTCGACCGTTGGTTATATTATTTAGTATCTCTACCGTTGGTTATGTTATTTAGTATCTCTACCGTTGGTTACAATATTTAGTATCTCTACCGTTTGTTATATTATTTAGTATCTCTACCGTTGGTTACATTATTTAGTATCTCTACCGTTGGTTATATTATTCAGTATCTCTACCGTTGGTTACATTATTTAGTATCTCTACCGTTGGTTATATTATTTAGTATCTCTACCGTTGGTTACATTATTTAGTATCTCTACCGTTGGTTATATTATTTAGTATCTCTACCGTTGGTTACAGTGTTTAGTATCTCTACCGTTGGTTATATTATTTAGTATCTCTACCGTTGGTTATATTATTTAGTATCTCTACCGTTGGTTACAGTGTTTAGTATCTCTACCGTTGGTTATATTATTTAGTATCTCTACCGTTGGTTACAGTGTTTAGTATCTCTACCGTTGGTTATATTATTCAGTATCTCTACCGTTGGTTATATTATTTAGTATCTCTACCATTGGTTATATTATTTAGTATCTCTACCGTTGGTTACAGTGTTTAGTATCTCTTCCGTTGGTTACATTATTTAGTATCTCTACCGTTGGTTATATTATTTAGTATCTCTACCGTTGGTTATATTATTTAGTATCTCTACCGTTGGTTACATTATTTAGTATCTCTACCGTTGGTTATATTATTTAGTATCTCTACCGTTGGTTACAGTGTTTAGTATCTCTACCATTGGTTATATTATTTAGTATCTCTACCGTTGGTTACAGTGTTTAGTATCTCTACCATTGGTTATATTATTTAGTATCTCTACCGTTGGTTATATTATTTAGTATCTCTACCGTTGGTTATATTATTTAGTATCTCTACCGTTGGTTATATTATTTAGTATCTCTACCGTTGGTTACATTGTTTAGTATCTCTACCGTTGGTTATATTATTTAGTATCTCTACCGTTGGTTATATTATTTAGTATCTCTACCGTTGGTTATATTATTTAGTATCTCTACCGTTGGTTATATTATTTAGTATCTCTACCGTTGGTTATATTATTTAGTATCTCTACCGTTGGTTACATTATTTAGTATCTCTACCGTTGGTTACATTATTTAGTATCTCTACCGTTGGTTATATTATTTAGTATCTCTACCGTTGGTTATATTATTTAGTATCTCTACCGTTGGTTACATTATTTAGTATCTCTACCGTTGGTTACAGTGTTTAGTATCTCTACCTGTTGGTTGGTTATATTATTCAGTATCTCTACCATTGGTTACAGTGTTTAGTATCTCTACCATTGGTTACATTATTTAGTATCTCTACCGTTGGTTACAGTGTTTAGTATCTCTACCGTTGGTTATGTTATTTAGTATCTCTACCGTTGGTTACATTATTTAGTATCTCTACCGTTGGTTACATTATTTAGTATCTCTACCGTTGGTTATATTATTTAGTATCTCTACCGTTGGTTACATTATTCAGTATCTCTACCGTTGGTTATATTATTTAGTATCTCTACCGTTGGTTACAGTGTTTAGTATCTCTACCGTTGGTTACATTATTCAGTATCTCTACCGTTGGTTATATTATTTAGTATCTCTACCGTTGGTTATGTTATTTAGTATCTCTACCGTTGGTTACATTATTTACTATCTCTTCCCGTTGGTTACAGTGTTTACTATCTCTACCGTTGGTTACAGTGTTTAGTATCTCGACCGTTGGTTATATTATTTAGTATCTCTACCGTTGGTTATGTTATTTAGTATCTCTACCGTTGGTTACATTATTTAGTATCTCTACAGTTGGTTACATTATTTAGTATCTCTACCGTTGGTTATATTATTTAGTAGCTCTACCGTTGGTTACAGTGTTTAGTATCTCTACCGTTGGTTATATTATTTAGTATCTCTACCGTTGGTTATATTATTTAGTATCTCTACCGTTGGTTATATTATTTAGTATCTCTACCGTTGGTTACATTATTTAGTATCTCTACCGTTGGTTATATTATTTAGTATCTCTACCGTTGGTTACATTATTTAGTATCTCTACCGTTGGTTATATTATTTAGTATCTCTACCGTTGGTTACATTATTTAGTATCTCTACCGTTGGTTATATTATTTAGTATCTCTACCATTGGTTATATTATTTAGTATCTCTACCGTTGGTTACATTGTTTAGTATCTCTACCATTGGTTATATTATTTAGTATCTCTACCGTTGGTTACAGTTATTTAGTATCTCTACCATTGGTTATATTATTTAGTATCTCTACCGTTGGTTACAGTGTTTAGTATCTCTACCGTTGGTTATATTATTTAGTATCTCTACCATTGGTTATATTATTTAGTATCTCTACCGTTGGTTACATTATTTACTATCTCTTCCCGTTGGTTACAGTGTTTACTATCTCTACCGTTGGTTACAGTGTTTAGTATCTCGACCGTTGGTTATATTATTTAGTATCTCTACCGTTGGTTACATTATTTAGTATCTCTACCGTTGGTTACATTATTTAGTATCTCTACCGTTGGTTACATTATTTAGTATCTCTACCGTTGGTTACATTATTTAGTATCTCTACCGTTGGTTATATTATTTAGTATCTCTACCGTTGGTTATATTATTTAGTATTTCTACCGTTGGTTACATTATTTAGTATCTCTACCGTTGGTTATATTATTTAGTATCTCTACCGTTGGTTATATTATTCAGTATCTCTACCATTGGTTATATTATTTAGTGTCTCTACCGTTGGTTACATTATTTAGTATCTCTACCGTTGGTTACAGTGTTTAGTATCTCTACCGTTGGTTATATTATTTAGTATCTCTACCGTTGGTTATATTATTTAGTATCTCTACCGTTGGTTACAGTGTTTAGTATCTCTACCATTGGTTATATTATTTAGTATCTCTACCGTTGGTTACATTATTTAGTATCTCTACCGTTGGTTATATTATTTAGTATCTCTACCGTTGGTTACAGTGTTTAGTATCTCTACCGTTGGTTATATTATTTAGTATCTCTACCGTTGGTTACAGTGTTTAGTATCTCTACCGTTGGTTATATTATTTAGTATCTCTACCGTTGGTTATATTATTTAGTATCTCTACCATTGGTTATATTATTTAGTATCTCTACCGTTGGTTACAGTGTTTAGTATCTCTACCATTGGTTATATTATTTAGTATCTCTACCGTTGGTTACAGTGTTTAGTATCTCTACCGTTGGTTATATTATTTACTATCTCTTCCCGTTGGTTACAGTGTTTAGTATCTCGACCGTTGGTTATATTATTTAGTATCTCTACCGTTGGTTATATTATTTAGTATCTCTACCGTTGGTTACATTATTTAGTATCTCTACCGTTGGTTACATTATTTAGTATCTCTACCGTTGGTTACATTATTTAGTATCTCTACGGTTGGTTATATTATTTAGTATCTCTACCGTTGGTTATATTATTTAGTATCTCTACCGTTGGTTATATTATTTAGTATCTCTACTGTTGGTTATATTATTTAGTATCTCTACCGTTGGTTATATTATTTAGTATCTCTACCGTTGGTTACAGTGTTTAGTATCTCTACCGTTGGTTATATTATTTAGTATCTCTACCGTTGGTTATATTGTTTAGTATCTCTACCGTTGGTTACAGTGTTTAGTATCTCTACCGTTGGTTATATTGTTTAGTATCTCTACCGTTGGTTACAGTGTTTAGTATCTCTACCGTTGGTTATATTATTTAGTATCTCTACCGTTGGTTATATTGTTTAGTATCTCTACCATTGGTTACAGTGTTTAGTATCTCTACCATTGGTTACATTATTTACTATCTCTACCGTTGGTTACAGTGTTTAGTATCTCTACCGTTGGTTTATTATTTTATTTAGTTATGTTATTTATATCTCTACCGTTGGTTATATTATTTAGTATCTCTACACCGTTGGTTATATTATTTAGTATCTCTACCGTTGGTTATATTATTTAGTATCTCTACCGTTGGTTACATTATTTAGTATCTCTACCGTTGGTTACATTATTTAGTATCTCTACCGTTGGTTACATTATTTAGTATCTCTACCGTTGGTTATATTATTTAGTATCTCTACCGTTGGTTATATTATTTAGTATCTCTACCGTTGGTTATATTATTTAGTATCTCTACCGTTGGTTATATTATTTAGTATCTCTACCGTTGGTTATATTATTTAGTATCTCTACCGTTGGTTACATTATTTAGTATCTCTACCGTTGGTTACATTATTTAGTATCTCTACCGTTGGTTATATTTTAGTATCTCTACCGTTGGTTATATTATTTAGTATCTCTACCGTTGGTTATATTATTTAGTATCTCTACCGTTGGTTACATTATTTAGTATCTCTACCGTTGGTTATATTATTTAGTATCTCTACCGTTGGTTACAGTGTTTAGTATCTCTACCATTGGTTACATTATTTAGTATCTCTACCGTTGGTTACAGTGTTTAGTATCTCTACCATTGGTTATATTATTTAGTATCTCTACCATTGGTTACATTATTTAGTATCTCTACCGTTGGTTACATTATTTAGTATCTCTACCGTTGGTTATATTATTTAGTATCTCTACCATTGGTTACAGTGTTTAGTATCTCTACCATTGGTTACATTATTTAGTATCTCTACCGTTGGTTATATTATTTAGTATCTCTACCATTGGTTATATTATTTAGTATCTCTACCGTTGGTTACATTATTTAGTATCTCTACCGTTGGTTATATTATTGAGTATCTCTACCATTGGTTACAGTGTTTAGTATCTCTACCATTGGTTACATTATTTACTATCTCTACCGTTGGTTACATTGTTTAGTATCTCTACCGTTGGTTACAGTGTTTAGTATCTCTACCGTTGGTTACATTATTTAGTATCTCTACAGTTGGTTATATTATTTAGTATCTCTACAGTTGGTTATATTATTTAGTATCTCTACCGTTGGTTACATTGTTTAGTATCTCTACCGTTGGTTATATTATTTAGTATCTCTACCGTTGGTTATATTATTTAGTATCTCTACCGTTGGTTATATTATTTAGTATCTCTACCGTTGGTTATATTATTTAGTATCTCTACCGTTGGTTACATTGTTTAGTATCTCTACCGTTGGTTACATTATTTAGTATCTCTACCGTTGGTTACATTGTTTAGTATCTCTACCGTTGGTTATATTATTTAGTATCTCTACCGTTGGTTATATTATTTAGTATCTCTACCGTTGGTTATATTGTTTAGTATCTCTACCGTTGGTTACATTATTTAGTATCTCTACCGTTGGTTATATTATTTAGTATCTCTACCGTTGGTTACATTGTTTAGTATCTCTACCGTTGGTTACATTATTTAGTATCTCTACCGTTGGTTATATTATTTAGTATCTCTACCGTTGGTTATATTATTTAGTATCTCTACCGTTGGTTACATTGTTTAGTATCTCTACCGTTGGTTATATTATTTAGTATCTCTACCGTTGGTTACATTATTTAGTATCTCTACCGTTGGTTACAGTGTTTAGTATCTCTACCGTTGGTTATATTATTTAGTATCTCTACCGTTGGTTACATTATTTAGTATCTCTACCGTTGGTTACATTATTTAGTATCTCTACCGTTGGTTACATTATTTAGTATCTCTACCGTTGGTTATATTATTTAGTATCTCTACCGTTGGTTATATTATTTAGTATCTCTACCGTTGGTTACAGTGTTTAGTATCTCTACCGTTGGTTACATTATTTAGTATCTCTACCGTTGGTTACATTATTTAGTATCTCTACCGTTGGTTACATTATTTAGTATCTCTACCGTTGGTTACAGTGTTTAGTATCTCGACCGTTGGTTATATTATTTAGTATCTCTACCGTTGGTTATATTATTCAGTATCTCTACCGTTGGTTACATTATTTAGTATCTCTTCCGTTGGTTACATTATTTAGTATCTCTACCGTTGGTTACAGTGTTTAGTATCTCTACCGTTGGTTACAGTGTTTAGTATCTCTACCGTTGGTTATATTATTTAGTATCTCTACCGTTGGTTATATTATTTAGTATCTCTACCGTTGGTTACAGTGTTTAGTATCTCTACCGTTGGTTACATTATTTAGTATCTCTACCGTTGGTTACATTATTTAGTATCTCTACCGTTGGTTACATTATTTAGTATCTCTACCGTTGGTTACAGTGTTTAGTATCTCTACCGTTGGTTACATTATTTAGTATCTCTACCATTGGTTATATTATTTAGTATCTCTACCGTTGGTTACAGTGTTTAGTATCTCTTCCGTTGGTTACATTATTTAGTATCTCTACCGTTGGTTATATTATTTAGTATCTCTACCGTTGGTTACATTATTTAGTATCTCTACCGTTGGTTACATTATTTAGTATCTCTACCGTTGGTTATATTGTTTAGTATCTCTACCGTTGGTTACAGTGTTTAGTATCTCTACCATTGGTTATATTATTTAGTATCTCTACCGTTGGTTACAGTGTTTAGTATCTCTACCATTGGTTATATTATTTAGTATCTCTACCGTTGGTTATATTATTTAGTATCTCTACCGTTGGTTACATTATTTAGTATCTCTACCGTTGGTTATATTATTTAGTATCTCTACCGTTGGTTACAGTGTTTAGTATCTCTACCGTTGGTTATATTATTTAGTATCTCTACCGTTGGTTACAGTGTTTAGTATCTCTACCGTTGGTTATATTATTTAGTGTCTCTACCGTTGGTTACAGTGTTTAGTATCTCTACCGTTGGTTATATTATTTAGTATCTCTACCGTTGGTTACAGTGTTTAGTATCTCTACCATTGGTTATATTATTTACTATCTCTTCCCGTTGGTTACAGTGTTTAGTATCTCGACCGTTGGTTATATTATTTAGTATCTCTACCGTTGGTTATATTATTTAGTATCTCTACCGTTGGTTATATTATTTAGTATCTCTACCGTTGGTTACATTATTTAGTATCTCTACCGTTGGTTATATTATTTAGTATCTCTACCGTTGGTTATATTATTTAGTATCTCTATGGTTGGTTATATTATTTAGTATCTCTACCGTTGGTTATATTATTTAGTATCTCTACCGTTGGTTACATTATTTAGTATCTCTACCGTTGGTTACAGTGTTTAGTATCTCTACCATTGGTTACATTATTTAGTATCTCTACCGTTGGTTACATTATTTAGTATCTCTACCGTTGGTTATATTATTTAGTATCTCTACCGTTGGTTATGTTATTTAGTATCTCTACCGTTGGTTACATTATTTAGTATCTCTACCGTTGGTTATATTATTTAGTATCTCTACCGTTGGTTACATTATTCAGTATCTCTACCGTTGGTTATATTATTTAGTATCTCTACCGTTGGTTACAGTGTTTAGTATCTCTACCGTTGGTTACATTATTCAGTATCTCTACCGTTGGTTATATTATTTAGTATCTCTACCGTTGGTTATGTTATTTAGTATCTCTACCGTTGGTTACATTATTTAGTATCTCTTACCGTTGGTTACAGTGTTTACTATCTCTACCGTTGGTTACATTATTTAGTATCTCTACCGTTGGTTATATTATTTAGTATCTCTACCGTTGGTTACATTATTTAGTATCTCTACCGTTGGTTACATTATTTAGTATCTCTACCGTTGGTTATATTATTTAGTATCTCTACCGTTGGTTACATTATTTAGTATCTCTACCGTTGGTTATATTATTTAGTATCTCTACCATTGGTTACATTATTTAGTATCTCTACCGTTGGTTATATTATTTAGTATCTCTACCATTGGTTATATTATTTAGTATCTCTACCGTTGGTTACAGTGTTTAGTATCTCTACCATTGGTTATATTATTTAGTATCTCTACCGTTGGTTACATTGTTTAGTATCTCTACCGTTGGTTATATTATTTAGTATCTCTACCGTTGGTTATATTATTTAGTATCTCTACCGTTGGTTACATTATTTAGTATCTCTACCATTGGTTACAGTGTTTAGTATCTCTACCATTGGTTACATTATTTAGTATCTCTACCGTTGGTTATATTATTTAGTATCTCTACCGTTGGTTACATTATTTAGTATCTCTACCGTTGGTTATATTATTTAGTATCTCTACCGTTGGTTATATTATTTAGTATCTCTTACCGTTGGTTACATTGTTTAGTATCTCTACCGTTGGTTATATTATTTAGTATCTCTACCATTGGTTACATTATTTAGTATCTCTACCGTTGGTTACATTATTTAGTATCTCTCCCGTTGGTTACAGTGTTTACTATCTCTACCGTTGGTTACAGTGTTTAGTATCTCGACCGTTGGTTATATTATTTAGTATCTCTACCGTTGGTTACATTATTTAGTATCTCTACCGTTGGTTACATTATTTAGTATCTCTACCGTTGGTTACATTATTTAGTATCTCTACCGTTGGTTACATTATTTAGTATCTCTACCGTTGGTTATATTATTTAGTATCTCTACCGTTGGTTATATTATTTAGTATCTCTACCGTTGGTTACATTATTTAGTATCTCTACCGTTGGTTATATTATTTAGTATCTCTACCGTTGGTTATATTATTCAGTATCTCTACCATTGGTTATATTATTTAGTGTCTCTACCGTTGGTTACATTATTTAGTATCTCTACCGTTGGTTACAGTGTTTAGTATCTCTACCGTTGGTTATATTATTTAGTATCTCTACCGTTGGTTATATTATTTAGTATCTCTACCGTTGGTTACAGTGTTTAGTATCTCTACCATTGGTTATATTATTTAGTATCTCTACCGTTGGTTACATTATTTAGTATCTCTACCGTTGGTTATATTATTTAGTATCTCTACCGTTGGTTATATTATTTAGTATCTCTACCGTTGGTTATATTATTTAGTATCTCTACCGTTGGTTACATTATTTAGTATCTCTACCGTTGGTTATATTATTTAGTATCTCTACCGTTGGTTACATTATTTAGTATCTCTACCGTTGGTTACATTATTTAGTATCTCTACCGTTGGTTACATTATTTAGTATCTCTACCGTTGGTTATATTATTTAGTATCTCTACCGTTGGTTATATTATTTAGTATCTCTACCGTTGGTTATATTATTTAGTATCTCTACCGTTGGTTATATTATTTAGTATCTCTACCATTGGTTATATTATTTAGTATCTCTACCGTTGGTTATATTATTTAGTATCTCTACCGTTGGTTACATTATTTAGTATCTCTACCGTTGGTTACATTATTTAGTATCTCTACCGTTGGTTATATTATTTAGTATCTCTACCGTTGGTTATATTATTTAGTATCTCTACCGTTGGTTACATTATTTAGTATCTCTACCGTTGGTTATATTATTTAGTATCTCTACCGTTGGTTACAGTGTTTAGTATCTCTACCGTTGGTTATATTATTTAGTATCTCTACCGTTGGTTACAGTGTTTAGTATCTCTACCGTTGGTTACATTATTTAGTATCTCTACCGTTGGTTACATTATTTAGTATCTACCGTTGGTTACATTATTTAGTATCTCTACCGTTGGTTACATTATTTAGTATCTCTACCATTGGTTACATTATTTAGTATCTCTACCGTTGGTTATATTATTTAGTATCTCTACCGTTGGTTATATTATTTAGTATCTCTACCATTGGTTATATTATTTAGTATCTCTACCGTTGGTTACATTATTTAGTATCTCTACCGTTGGTTATATTATTGAGTATCTCTACCATTGGTTACAGTGTTTAGTATCTCTACCATTGGTTACATTATTTACTATCTCTACCGTTGGTTACATTGTTTAGTATCTCTACCGTTGGTTACAGTGTTTAGTATCTCTACCGTTGGTTACATTATTTAGTATCTCTACAGTTGGTTATATTATTTAGTATCTCTACAGTTGGTTATATTATTTAGTATCTCTACCGTTGGTTACATTGTTTAGTATCTCTACCGTTGGTTACATTATTTAGTATCTCTACCGTTGGTTATATTATTTAGTATCTCTACCGTTGGTTATATTATTTAGTATCTCTACCATTGGTTATATTGTTTAGTATCTCTACCGTTGGTTACATTATTTAGTATCTCTACCGTTGGTTACATTATTTAGTATCTCTACCGTTGGTTACATTGTTTAGTATCTCTACCGTTGGTTACATTATTTAGTATCTCTACCGTTGGTTATATTATTTAGTATCTCTACCGTTGGTTATATTATTTAGTATCTCTACCGTTGGTTATATTATTTAGTATCTCTACCGTTGGTTATATTGTTTAGTATCTCTACCGTTGGTTACATTGTTTAGTATCTCTACCGTTGGTTACATTATTTAGTATCTCTACCGTTGGTTATATTATTTAGTATCTCTACCGTTGGTTATATTATTTAGTATCTCTACCGTTGGTTACAGTGTTTAGTATCTCTACCGTTGGTTATATTATTTAGTATCTCTACCGTTGGTTACATTATTTAGTATCTCTACCGTTGGTTACAGTGTTTAGTATCTCTACCGTTGGTTATATTATTTAGTATCTCTACCGTTGGTTACATTATTTAGTATCTCTACCGTTGGTTACAGTGTTTAGTATCTCTACCGTTGGTTACAGTGTTTAGTATCTCTACCGTTGGTTATATTATTTAGTATCTCTACCGTTGGTTATATTATTTAGTATCTCTACCGTTGGTTACAGTGTTTAGTATCTCTACCGTTGGTTACATTATTTAGTATCTCTACCGTTGGTTACATTATTTAGTATCTCTACCGTTGGTTACATTATTTAGTATCTCTACCGTTGGTTACAGTGTTTAGTATCTCGACCGTTGGTTATATTATTTAGTATCTCTACCGTTGGTTATATTATTCAGTATCTCTACCGTTGGTTACATTATTTAGTATCTCTACCGTTGGTTACATTATTTAGTATCTCTACCGTTGGTTACATTATTTAGTATCTCTACCGTTGGTTACAGTGTTTAGTATCTCTACCGTTGGTTATATTATTTAGTATCTCTACCGTTGGTTATATTATTTAGTATCTCTACCGTTGGTTACATTGTTTAGTATCTCTACCGTTGGTTACATTATTTAGTATCTCTACCGTTGGTTACATTATTTAGTATCTCTACCGTTGGTTACATTATTTAGTATCTCTACCGTTGGTTACAGTGTTTAGTATCTCTACCGTTGGTTACATTATTTAGTATCTCTACCATTGGTTATATTATTTAGTATCTCTACCGTTGGTTACAGTGTTTAGTATCTCTACCGTTGGTTACATTATTTAGTCTGTCATAACCTCACATCTCTACCATTGGTTACATTATTTAGTATCTCTACCGTTGGTTACATTATTTAGTATCTCTACCGTTGGTTACATTATTTAGTATCTCTACCGTTGGTTACATTGTTTAGTATCTCTACCGTTGGTTACAGTATTTAGTATCTCTACCATTGGTTATATTATTTAGTATCTCTACCGTTGGTTACATTATTTAGTATCTCTACCATTGGTTATATTATTTAGTATCTCTACCGTTGGTTATATTATTTAGTATCTCTACCGTTGGTTACATTATTTAGTATCTCTACCGTTGGTTATATTATTTAGTATCTCTACCGTTGGTTACATTGTTTAGTATCTCTACCGTTGGTTATATTATTTAGTATCTCTACCGTTGGTTACATTATTTAGTATCTCTACCGTTGGTTATATTATTTAGTATCTCTACCGTTGGTTACATTATTTAGTATCTCTACCGTTGGTTATATTATTTAGTATCTCTACCGTTGGTTACAGTGTTTAGTATCTCTACCATTGGTTATATTATTTAGTATCTCTACCGTTGGTTACAGTGTTTAGTATCTCTACCATTGGTTATATTATTTAGTATCTCTACCGTTGGTTATATTATTTAGTATCTCTACCGTTGGTTATATTATTTAGTATCTCTACCGTTGGTTACATTATTTAGTATCTCTACCGTTGGTTATATTATTTAGTATCTCTACCGTTGGTTATATTATTTAGTATCTCTATGGTTGGTTATATTATTTAGTATCTCTACCGTTGGTTATATTATTTAGTATCTCTACCGTTGGTTACATTATTTAGTATCTCTACCGTTGGTTACAGTGTTTAGTATCTCTACCATTGGTTACATTATTTAGTATCTCTACCGTTGGTTACAGTGTTTAGTAACTCTACCGTTGGTTATGTTATTTAGTATCTCTACCGTTGGTTATGTTATTTAGTATCTCTACCGTTGGTTACATTATTTAGTATCTCTACCGTTGGTTATATTATTTAGTATCTCTACCGTTGGTTACATTATTTAGTATCTCTACCGTTGGTTATATTATTTAGTATCTCTACCGTTGGTTACATTATTTAGTATCTCTACCGTTGGTTACATTATTTAGTATCTCTACCGTTGGTTATATTATTTAGTATCTCTACCGTTGGTTATATTATTTAGTATCTCTACCGTTGGTTACATTATTTAGTATCTCTACCGTTGGTTATATTATTTAGTATCTCTACCGTTGGTTACAGTGTTTAGTATCTCGACCGTTGGTTATATTATTTAGTATCTCTACCGTTGGTTATGTTATTTAGTATCTCTACCGTTGGTTACATTATTTAGTATCTCTACCGTTGGTTATATTATTTAGTATCTCTACCGTTGGTTACATTATTTAGTATCTCTACCGTTGGTTATATTATTTAGTATCTCTACCATTGGTTACATTATTTAGTATCTCTACCGTTGGTTATATTATTTAGTATCTCTACCATTGGTTATATTATTTAGTATCTCTACCGTTGGTTACAGTGTTTAGTATCTCTACCATTGGTTATATTATTTAGTATCTCTACCGTTGGTTACAGTGTTTAGTATCTCTACCATTGGTTATATTATTTAGTATCTCTACCGTTGGTTATATTATTTAGTATCTCTACCGTTGGTTACATTATTTAGTATCTCTACCATTGGTTACAGTGTTTAGTATCTCTACCATTGGTTACATTATTTAGTATCTCTACCGTTGGTTATATTATTTAGTATCTCTACCGTTGGTTACATTATTTAGTATCTCTACCGTTGGTTATATTATTTAGTATCTCTACCGTTGGTTATATTATTTAGTATCTCTCCGTTGGTTACATTGTTTAGTATCTCTACCGTTGGTTATATTATTTAGTATCTCTACCATTGGTTATATTATTTAGTATCTCTACCGTTGGTTACATTATTTAGTATCTCTACCGTTGGTTACATTGTTTAGTATCTCTACCGTTGGTTACATTGTTTAGTATCTCTACCGTTGGTTATATTATTTAGTATCTCTACCGTTGGTTACATTATTTAGTATCTCTACCGTTGGTTACATTATTTAGTATCTCTACCGTTGGTTACATTATTTAGTATCTCTACCGTTGGTTATATTATTTAGTATCTCTACCGTTGGTTATATTATTTAGTATCTCTACCGTTGGTTATATTATTTAGTATCTCTACCGTTGGTTACATTATTTAGTATCTCTACCGTTGGTTATATTATTTAGTATCTCTACCGTTGGTTATATTATTTAGTATCTCTACCGTTGGTTATATTATTTAGTATCTCTACCGTTGGTTACATTATTTAGTATCTCTACCGTTGGTTACATTGTTTAGTATCTCTACCGTTGGTTATATTATTTAGTATCTCTACCGTTGGTTATATTATTTAGTATCTCTACCGTTGGTTACAGTGTTTAGTATCTCTACCATTGGTTATATTATTTAGTATCTCTACCGTTGGTTACATTATTTAGTATCTCTACCGTTGGTTATATTATTTAGTATCTCTACCGTTGGTTATATTGTTTAGTATCTCTACCGTTGGTTATATTATTTAGTATCTCTACCGTTGGTTACATTGTTTAGTATCTCTACCGTTGGTTATATTATTTAGTATCTCTACCGTTGGTTATATTATTTAGTATCTCTACCATTGGTTATATTATTTAGTATCTCTACCGTTGGTTACAGTGTTTAGTATCTCTACCGTTGGTTATATTATTTAGTATCTCTACCGTTGGTTACATTATTTAGTATCTCTACCGTTGGTTATATTATTTAGTATCTCTACCGTTGGTTACAGGTTTTATTGTTATATTATTTAGTATCTCTACCGTTGGTTATATTATTTAGTATCTCTACCGTTGGTTACATTATTTAGTATCTCTATATTGTTTAGTATCTCTACCATTGGTTACAGTGTTTAGTATCTCTACCATTGGTTACATTATTTACTATCTCTACCGTTGGTTACATTGTTTAGTATCTCTACCGTTGGTTATATTATTTAGTATCTCTACCGTTGGTTATATTATTTAGTATCTCTACCGTTGGTTACATTATTTAGTATCTCTACCGTTGGTTACATTATTTAGTATCTCTACCGTTGGTTACATTATTTAGTATCTCTACCGTTGGTTACATTATTTAGTATCTCTACCGTTGGTTACATTATTTAGTATCTCTACCGTTGGTTATATTATTTAGTATCTCTACCGTTGGTTATATTATTTAGTATCTCTACCGTTGGTTACATTATTTAGTATCTCTACCGTTGGTTATATTATTTAGTATCTCTACCGTTGGTTATATTATTTAGTATCTCTACCGTTGGTTACATTATTTAGTATCTCTACCGTTGGTTACATTATTTAGTATCTCTACCATTGGTTACATTTTATATCTCTACCGTTGGTTATATTATTTAGTATCTCTACCGTTGGTTATATTATTTAGTATCTCTACCGTTGGTTACATTATTTAGTATCTCTACCGTTGGTTATATTATTTAGTATCTCTACCGTTGGTTACAGTGTTTAGTATCTCTACCATTGGTTATATTATTTAGTATCTCTACCGTTGGTTATATTATTTAGTATCTCTACCGTTGGTTACATTATTTAGTATCTCTACCGTTGGTTATATTATTTAGTATCTCTACCGTTGGTTACATTATTTAGTATCTCTACCATTGGTTATATTATTTAGTATCTCTACCGTTGGTTACAGTGTTTAGTATCTCTACCATTGGTTATATTATTTAGTATCTCTACCATTGGTTACATTATTTAGTATCTCTACCGTTGGTTACATTATTTAGTATCTCTACCGTTGGTTACATTATTTAGTATCTCTACCGTTGGTTATATTATTTAGTATCTCTACC
Organism: Oncorhynchus nerka; assembly: GCF_034236695.1. Lineage (NCBI taxonomy): Eukaryota > Metazoa > Chordata > Actinopteri > Salmoniformes > Salmonidae > Oncorhynchus > Oncorhynchus nerka. The sequence goes on along the minus strand of NC_088410.1, from coordinate 105,245,980 downwards.
GTTGGTTATATTATTTAGTATCTCTACCGTTGGTTACAGTGTTTAGTATCTCTACCATTGGTTACATTATTTAGTATCTCTACCGTTGGTTATATTATTTAGTATCTCTACCATTGGTTATATTATTTAGTATCTCTACCGTTGGTTACAGTGTTTAGTATCTCTACCATTGGTTATATTATTTAGTATCTCTACCGTTGGTTACAGTGTTTAGTATCTCTACCATTGGTTATATTATTTAGTATCTCTACCGTTGGTTATATTATTTAGTATCTCTACCGTTGGTTACATTATTTAGTATCTCTACCGTTGGTTATATTATTTAGTATCTCTACCGTTGGTTATATCTCTAACCCTTGTTTAGTATCTCCCTCTTGAATCCTCCTTCCCTCCCTCTCTGCAGATGATCTCTACCATTTTAAAGAAGGTCGACGACATCCGATCCTCGTTTGCTAAGTATTTACCGCTGGTTCTGCTCACACTGCCCTACCCTGTGCTTACATTATTTCTCCCTCTCTCTCCAGATGACATTCGCGTCTTGTATCAACAACCTGGTTACTATCTATTTAGTATCTCCTGACCTTCTCCTTACCTCATTATTTAGTCATCCCTGACCGTTGGTTATCCCTTCTTTAGTATCTCTACCATCCCTGATGTTAGTATCCCTTCTTTAGTATCTCTACCTTGGTTACATTATTTAGTATCTCTCCGTTTATATTATTTAGTATCTTCTTGATCCAAATCAGTTGGTTCAAGACTAGTCATTCAACTGAGTATCTCTTCCTGTATCACGGAGCGCTCCCACTTAGCTATCTCTCTTCTGTCATCCTTCTAGACCCGTTGGCTATTATTTATACTGTTGGAATTCAGATATCTCTCCACCCTCTGGTTATCTTAGTATCTCTACCATTGGTTACATTATTTAGCGTCCTACCTGACAGTATCTCTACCAGGTTGGTTATCCGTTCCTCACCAGTATCTCTCACCACTGGTGTCCCCCAGTGTTTAGGCCCTCTCCTATTCTCTACCAAGTTGGTTATAACCTTATTTAGTATCATTGCTACCGTATCACACAATTGGTTATATTATTTGTATCGACCAGGTGGCGATTATAGTATCTCTACTGCATGTCTGCAGACATATCAGTTTACGGATCATCACCTCTGAACCTTGGTTACATTATTTAGTATCTGCCGTTGGTTCCAGTGTTTGTATCTCGCCATTGGTTACTATTATTTCCCAGTAGCTAAGAACCTTGGCGTGATCTACCATTGTTGTGTTTAGTATAACATCAAGGCGGTGGCCCGTTCCTATAGGTTCATGCTCTTAGTATTGTTTAGTATCTCTACCGTTGGTTAATCCAGTTATTTAGTATCTCCCGTTGGATTACTATTGTTTGGGCTCCAGTACAATCATCTATCTCGCAGCCCGTCTGGTGTTATTATTTAGTATCTCTACCGTTGGTTATATTATTTAGTATCTCTACCATGTTGGTTACGGATTATTTAGTATCTCTACCTTGGTTATCAGGCCCTTGTTTAGTATCTCTGCTCGCCTCCCTGGTTGATATTAGTTTAGTATCTCTACCTGCTTGGCCCCCAATGGTGTTTACAAACTCCCTCTACAGGACAGCGGAGTCAATCATAGTATCTCTTTCCGGAGACACCTGAATCCCCACCTCTTTAAGGAATACCAGGATAGGATAATTTAGTATCTCCCCTCCCCCTTAAAAGTTAGATTATTTAGTATCTCTACCGTTGGTTCCACTGGATGTCATAAGGTGAAAGCACCAATTTGTAAGTCGCTCTGGATAGAGTATCTCTACCTGTTACAGTGTTTAGTATCTCTAATGTAAATGTTAAATTATTTAGTATCTCTACCGTTGGTTATATTATTCAGTATCTCTACCGTTGGTTATATTATTTAGTATCTCTACCATTGGTTATATTATTTAGTATCTCTACCGTTGGTTATATTATTTAGTATCTCTACCATTGGTTATATTGTTTAGTATCTCTACCGTTGGTTATATTATTTAGTATCTCTACCGTTGGTTATATTATTTAGTATCTCTACCGTTGGTTATATTGTTTAGTATCTCTACCGTTGGTTATATTATTTAGTATCTCTACCGTTGGTTATATTATTTAGTATCTCTACCGTTGGTTATATTATTTAGTATCTCTACCGTTGGTTATATTATTTAGTATCTCTACCGTTGGTTATATTATTTAGTATCTCTACCGTTGGTTATATTATTTAGTATCTCTACCGTTGGTTACATTATTTAGTATCTCTACCGTTGGTTACATTATTTAGTATCTCTACCGTTGGTTATATTGTTTAGTATCTCTACCGTTGGTTATATTATTTAGTATCTCTACCGTTGGTTACATTGTTTAGTATCTCTACCGTTGGTTACATTATTTAGTATCTCTACCGTTGGTTATATTATTTAGTATCTCTACCGTTGGTTATATTATTTAGTATCTCTACCGTTGGTTATATTATTTAGTATCTCTACCATTGGTTACATTATTTAGTATCTCTACCATTGGTTACATTATTTAGTATCTCTACCGTTGGTTACAGTGTTTAGTATCTCTACCATTGGTTATATTATTTAGTATCTCTACCGTTGGTTACATTATTTAGTATCTCTACCGTTGGTTACATTATTTAGTATCTCTACCGTTGGTTACATTATTTAGTATCTCTACCGTTGGTTATATTATTTAGTATCTCTACCATTGGTTACAGTGTTTAGTATCTCTACCGTTGGTTACATTATTTAGTATCTCTACCGTTGGTTACATTATTTAGTATCTCTACCGTTGGTTATATTATTTAGTATCTCTACCGTTGGTTACATTATTTAGTATCTCTACCATTGGTTATATTATTTAGTATCTCTACCGTTGGTTATATTATTTAGTATCTCTACCATTGGTTATATTATTTAGTATCTCTACCGTTGGTTATATTATTTAGTATCTCTACCGTTGGTTACATTATTTAGTATCTCTACCGTTGGTTATATTATTTAGTATCTCTACCGTTGGTTATATTATTTAGTATCTCTACCGTTGGTTATATTATTTAGTATCTCTACCGTTGGTTACATTATTTAGTATCTCTACCGTTATATTATTTTATATTATTTAGTATCTCTACCATTGGTTACATTATTTAGTATCTCTACCGTTGGTTATATTATTTTACATTGGTTACATTGTTTAGTATCTCTACCGTTGGTTATATTATTTAGTATCTCTACCATTGGTTATATTATTTAGTATCTCTACCATTGGTTATATTATTTAGTATCTCTACCGTTGGTTATATTATTTAGTATCTCTACCGTTGGTTACAGTGTTTAGTATCTCTACCGTTGGTTATATTATTTAGTATCTCTACCGTTGGTTATATTATTTAGTATCTCTACCGTTGGTTATATTATTTAGTATCTCTACCGTTGGTTATATTATTTAGTATCTCTACCGTTGGTTACATTATTTAGTATCTCTACCGTTGGTTACATTATTTAGTATCTCTACCGTTGGTTATATTATTTAGTATCTCTACCGTTGGTTATATTATTTAGTATCTCTACCGTTGGTTACAGTGTTTAGTATCTCTACCGTTGGTTATATTATTTAGTATCTCTACCGTTGGTTATATTATTTAGTATCTCTACCGTTGGTTATATTATTTAGTATCTCTACCGTTGGTTACAGTGTTTAGTATCTCTACCGTTGGTTATATTATTTAGTATCTCTACCGTTGGTTATATTATTTAGTATCTCTACCGTTGGTTACATTATTTAGTATCTCTACCGTTGGTTATATTATTTAGTATCTCTACCGTTGGTTACAGTGTTTAGTATCTCTACCGTTGGTTATATTATTTAGTATCTCTACCGTTGGTTATATTGTTTAGTATCTCTACCGTTGGTTACAGTGTTTAGTATCTCTACCGTTGGTTATATTATTTAGTATCTCTACCGTTGGTTACATTATTTAGTATCTCTACCGTTGGTTACAGTGTTTAGTATCTCTACCGTTGGTTACATTATTTACTATCTCTACCGTTGGTTACAGTGTTTAGTATCTCTACCGTTGGTTATATTATTTAGTATCTCTACCGTTGGTTACATTATTTAGTATCTCTACCGTTGGTTACATTATTTAGTATCTCTACCGTTGGTTACATTATTTAGTATCTCTACCGTTGGTTACATTATTTAGTATCTCTACCGTTGGTTACATTATTTAGTATCTCTACCGTTGGTTGGTTATCTCTATTGTTTAGTATCTCTACCGTTGGTTATAGTGTTTAGTATCTCTACCGTTGGTTATATTATTTAGTATCTCTACCGTTGGTTACATTATTTAGTATCTCTACCGTTGGTTACATTATTTAGTATCTCTACCGTTGGTTACATTATTTAGTATCTCTACCGTTGGTTATATTATTTAGTATCTCTACCGTTGGTTACATTGTTTAGTATCTCTACCGTTGGTTACATTATTTAGTATCTCTACCGTTGGTTATATTATTTAGTATCTCTACCGTTGGTTATATTATTTAGTATCTCTACCGTTGGTTACAGTGTTTAGTATCTCTACCGTTGGTTATATTATTTAGTATCTCTACCGTTGGTTACAGTTGTTTAGTATCTCTACCGTTGGTTATATTATTTAGTATCTCTACCGTTGGTTATATTATTTAGTATCTCTACCGTTGGTTACATTATTTAGTATCTCTACCGTTGGTTATATTATTTAGTATCTCTACCGTTGGTTACATTATTTAGTATCTCTACCGTTGGTTATATTATTTAGTATCTCTACCGTTGGTTGGTTACATTATTTAGTATCTCTACGTTTATATTATTTACATTATTTATATTATTTAGTATCTCTACCGTTGGTTACATTGTTTAGTATCTCTACCGTTGGTTACATTATTTAGTATCTCTACCGTTGGTTATATTATTTAGTATCTCTACCGTTGGTTATATTATTTAGTATCTCTACCGTTGGTTATATTATTTAGTATCTCTACCGTTGGTTATATTATTTAGTATCTCTACCGTTGGTTACATTATTTAGTATCTCTACCGTTGGTTATATTATTTAGTATCTCTACCGTTGGTTATATTATTTAGTATCTCTACCGTTGGTTATATTATTTAGTATCTCTACCGTTGGTTACATTATTTAGTATCTCTACCGTTGGTTATATTATTTAGTATCTCTACCGTTGGTTACATTATTTAGTATCTCTACCGTTGGTTATATTATTTAGTATCTCTACCGTTGGTTATATTATTTAGTATCTCTACCGTTGGTTACATTATTTAGTATCTCTACCGTTGGTTATATTATTTAGTATCTCTACCGTTGGTTACATTATTTAGTATCTCTACCGTTGGTTACATTGTTTAGTATCTCTACCGTTGGTTATATTATTTAGTATCTCTACCGTTGGTTACATTATTTAGTATCTCTACCGTTGGTTACATTATTTAGTATCTCTACCGTTGGTTACATTATTTAGTATCTCTACCGTTGGTTACATTATTTAGTATCTCTACCGTTGGTTACATTATTTAGTATCTCTACCGTTGGTTATATTATTTAGTATCTCTACCGTTGGTTATATTATTTAGTATCTCTACCGTTGGTTACAGTGTTTAGTATCTCTACCGTTGGTTACATTATTTAGTATCTCTACCGTTGGTTACATTATTTAGTATCTCTACCGTTGGTTATATTATTTAGTATCTCTACCGTTGGTTACATTATTTATCTCTACCGTTGGTTACATTATTTAGTATCTCTACCGTTGGTTACATTATTTAGTATCTCTACCGTTGGTTATATTATTTAGTATCTCTACCGTTGGTTACATTATTTAGTATCTCTACCGTTGGTTACATTATTTAGTATCTCTACCATTGGTTATATTATTTAGTATCTCTACCGTTGGTTATATTATTTAGTATCTCTACCGTTGGTTATATTATTTAGTATCTCTACCGTTGGTTACATTATTTAGTATCTCTACCGTTGGTTACAGTGTTTAGTATCTCTACCGTTGGTTACATTATTTAGTATCTCTACCGTTGGTTATATTATTTAGTATCTCTACCGTTGGTTATATTATTTAGTATCTCTACCGTTGGTTATATTATTTAGTATCTCTACCGTTGGTTACAGTGTTTAGTATCTCTACCGTTGGTTACAGTGTTTAGTATCTCTACCGTTGGTTATATTATTTAGTATCTCTACCGTTGGTTATATTATTTAGTATCTCTACCGTTGGTTATATTATTTAGTATCTCTACCGTTGGTTACAGTGTTTAGTATCTCTACCGTTGGTTATATTATTTAGTATCTGGTTATATTATTTAGTACTGTTTGGTTATATTATTTAGTATCTCTACCGTTGGTTATATTATTTAGTATCTCTACCATTGGTTTATTGTTTAGTATCTCTACCGTTGGTTATATTGTTTAGTATCTCTACCGTTGGTTATATTATTTAGTATCTCTACCGTTGGTTATATTATTTAGTATCATTACTGTTACAGTGTTTGGTTATATATCTCTACCGTTGGTTATATTATTTAGTATCTCTACCGTTGGTTATATTATTTAGTATCTCTACCGTTGGTTATATTATTTAGTATCTCTACCGTTGGTTATATTATTTAGTATCATTACTGCTGGTTATATTATTTAGTATCATTAGCTTTGGTTATATTATTTAGTATCTGGTTATATTATTTAGTACGTTGGTTATATTATTTAGTATATCTACCGTTGGTTATATTATTCAGTATCTCTACCGTTGGTTATATTGTTTAGTATCATTACTGCTGGTTATATTATTTAGTATCATTAGCTTTGGTTATATTATTTAGAATCATTAGCTTTGGTTATATTATTTAGTATCATTAGTTTTGGTTATATTATTTAGTATCATTACTGCTGGTTATATTATTTAGTATCATTAGTTTTGGTTATATTATTTAGTATCATTACTGTTGGTTATATTATTTAGTATCTCGACCGTTGGTTATATTATTTAGTATCATTACTGCTGGTTATATTATTTAGTATCTCTACCGTTGGTTATATTGTTTAGTGTAATTATCAAATGTTGTATTATTATGAAAGATAAGTGCTATGGAGTGTTATTATTATTATTAAATACTTTATAAATGTCCCATGGTGTGTTATTATTAAATATATATATACCACTTATTATTATTATTATAAAATATATAACCCATTTATTATTATTATTAAAAATATATAACCCATTTATTATCATTATTATAAAATATATAACCCATTTATTATTATTATTATAAAATATATAACCCATTTATTATTATTATTATTATTAAATATATATATACCACTTATTATTATTATTAAAAATATATAACCCATTTATTATTATTATTATAAAATATATAACCCATTTATTATTATTATTATAAAATATATAACCCATTTATTATTATTATTAAAAATATATAACCCATTTATTATTATTATTATTATTATTAAATATATATGTCCATTTAATATTATTATTAAAAATATATAACCCATTTATTATTATTATTATAAAATATATAACCCATTTAATATTATTAAATATATATGTCCATTTAATATTATTATTAAAAATATATAACCCATTTATTATTATTAAAAATATATAACCCATTTATTATTATTATTAAAAATATATAACCCATTTATTATTATTATTAAAAATATATAACCCATTTATTATTATTATTAAAAATATATAACCCATTTATTATTATTATTAAAAATATATAACCCATTTATTATTATTATTATTATTAAAAATATATGTCCATTTAATATTATTATTAAAAATATATAACCCATTTATTATTATTATTATAAAATATATAACCCATTTATTATTATTATTAAAAATATATAACCCATTTATTATTATTATTAAAAATATATAACCCATTTATTATTATTAAACGTGTATGTGTCACGACTTTCACCAAAGTCGTTTCCACTCCTTGTTCGGGCAGTGTTTGGCGGTCGGCATCACCGGTCTTCTAGCCATCGTCGATCCACTTTTCATTTCCAATTGTTTTGTCTTGTTTTCCTCCACACCTGATTTCCCTTTCCCTCATTAAGTGTTGTGTATTTAACCCTCTGTTCCCCCCTTGTCCTTGTGTGGAATGTTTGTTTGTTAAGTGCTTGTGCACTATGTCTCTGGTGCACGTCGGGTTTTGTACCCATGTATGTTATTGCCATTGGTTTTGACATTAAACTGCTCCGGCTATTTCTGCTCCCCTGCGACTGACTTCACTGCCACCAGTTCTGCAACCCTTACAATATGTCCCTATTATTATTAAATGTAGTATTATTAATAAATATATATGTCCCACGTAGTATTATTATGAAACATATATGTCCCATGGAGTATTATTATAAATATATATGTCCCATTTATTATTAAATATATTTCCCATTTATTATTATTAAAAATATATGTCCCATTTATTACGAAATATATGTCCCATTTATTATTATTCTTAAAAATATATGTCCCATTTATTATTAATAAATATATGTCCCATTTATTATTATTCTTAAATAATATGTATTTATTACATTTATTAAATATATTCCATTTATTATTATTCTTAAATATATATGTCCCATTTATTATTATAAATATATATGTTCCATTTATTATTAATAAATATATACGTTCCATTTATTATTATGTCCCATTTATTGTCATCTACAAGACCCTGCTAGGTAAAGTCCCCCCTTATCTCAGCTTGCTGGTCACCATAGCATCTCCCACCTGTAGCACACGCTCCAGCAGGTATATCTCTCTAGTCACCCCCAAAACCAATTCTTTCTTTGGCCGCCTCTCCTTCCAGTTCTCTGCTGCCAATGACTGGAACGAACTACAAAAATATCTGAAACTGGAAACACTTGTCTCCCTCACTAGCTTTAAGCACCAACTGTCAGAGCAGCTCACAGATTACTGCACCTGTACATAGCCCACCTATAATTTAGCCCAAACAACTACCTCTTTCCCAACTGTATTTAATTAATTAATTTATTTTGCTCCTTTGCACCCCATTATTTTTATTTCTACTTTGCACATTCTTCCACTGCAAATCTACCATTCCAGTGTTTTACTTGCTATATTGTATTTACTTTGCCACCATAGCCTTTTTTTGCCTTTACCTCACCTCATTTGCTCACATCGTATATAGAGTTGTTTATACTGTATTATTGACTGTATGTTTGTTTTACTCCATGTGTAACTCTGTGTCGTTGTATGTGTCGAACTGCTTTGCTTTATCTTGGCCAGGTCGCAGTTGTAAATGAGAACTTGTTCTCAACTTGCCTACCTGGTTAAATAAAGGTGAAATAAAATAAATACAATTGTGCCTTGAAACAATCCTATCTCGATGCTCTACGGACAATTCCTTTGACCTCATGGCTTGGTGTTTTCTCTGACATGCAATGTGGAACCTTATATAGACAGGTGTGTGCCGTTCCAAATCGTGTCCAATCAATTAAAGTTACCACAGGTGGACTCCAATCAAGTTGTAGAAACATCTCAAGGATGATCAATGGAAACAGGATGCACCTGAGATCAATTTCAAGTCTCATAGCAAAGAGTCTGAATACTCATGTAAATAAGGCATTAGTGTTTTTTGTTTTTTTATACATTTGTAAACATAAAAAAAATCGTTTTTTGCTTTGTCATTATGGTGTGTCGATTGATGAGGATTTTTAAAAATCAATTTTAGAATGAGGCTGTAATGTAATAAAATGTGGAAAATGTCAAGTGGTCTGTAACGTAGACACAGGGAGTCAGGAAGCAGGTGCAGTTAGTGATAACAAACCTGGCGTGAAACAAAACAAGAGAAGCGTCTGACATAGAAACATAAACAATACCACCTGATGACTGATAGCGAAAGTGCTACGTAAAGAGTGAGTAATCAAGGGAGTAACGAAGTCCAGGTGTGACTGATAATGAGACGCAGGTGTGAGTATTCATGGTTGCCAGGTGTGGATAAAGATGGGTTTCCCCATTTAGTATTATAGCTTCAAGCCTGTTTCTGGAGAGATAAGCTTCTATAGGTTATATCTCCAAGCCTGTTCCTGGAGAGATAAGCTCCTATAGGTTATAGCTCCAACCCTGTTCCTGGAGAGATATGCTCCTGTAGGTTATAACTCCAACCCTGTTTCTGGAGAGATAAGCTCCTATAGGTTATAGCTCCAAGCCTGTTCCTGGAGAGATAACCTCCTATAGGTTATAGCTTCAAGCCTGTTCCTGGAGAGATAAGCTCATATAGGTTATAGCTCCAAGCCTGTTCCTGGAGAGATAAGCTCCTATAGGTTATAGCTCCAACCCTGTTCCTGGAGAGATATGCTCCTGTAGGTTATAACTCCAACCCTGTTTCTGGAGAGATAAGCTCCTATAGGTTATAACTCCAACTTTGTTCTTGGAGAGAGACCCTCCTGGAGGTTTTAACTCCAACCCTGTTCCTGGAGAGATACCCTCCTATAGGTTTGAACTCCAACCCTTTTCCTGGAGAGGTAAGCTCCTATAGGTTTGAACTCCAACCTTTTTCCTGGAGAGATAGCCTCATGTAGGTTAACTCCAACCCTATAAGCTTGGCACATCTAACCATCTGGATTTTGCCCATTCTTCAAGGCAAAACTGATCTTATTTAGGGGCTTCATAACAAAAGGGGTGAATAATACATATGCATGGACTATTTTGTGTATGTCCATTGCATGAAATCCAAATAACAATCCATTTAAATTACAGGATGTAATGTCAAGGGGGTGAATACTGTAACAGACAGTACAGGAACAGGACACCACCAGACTTTTACAACAATTAAAACACTCCAACAGACCCTTATCTCCCTCCATCTAAACCCATTCAGTTATAGAGTCATTACTGTTCATATCCATCATTCATAATAACGTCAAATGAAGTTGTTGATTTTAGATTGACAAGGATCAGTCGTCTAAGCACAGCTCAGATGTGCTCTTGGGACACAGTTTATTTGTATTTATTTGTTATTGAACCTTTATTTTACTAGGCAAGTCAGTTAAGAACACATTCTTATTTACAATGACCGCCTACCCTGGCCAAACCAGGTTGACTTTGGGCCAGTTGTGCACCGCCCTATGAGACTCCCAATCACAGCCAGATGTGATACAGTCTGGATTTGAACTAGGGACTGTACTGACACCTCTTGCACTGAGATGCAGTGCCTTAGACCACAGCGCCACTCGGGAGCCCAAAAGTTTTAGTTTAAAGTTGTAGTATAATAACTGAGTGTGTTTAAGGCAAACCCAGATGACGTACGGTATATATTTAAGACAAATAAATGCTCTTTAGTTCAGGAGTAATAGGAGATCAGGAGTTCATTGAAACATATTTAATAGAAAAAACACAACATGATGCCTGAAAAACTTCTCACAAGGAAAGCATTTATCGGCTGTTTCCCAAATGGCACCCTACTCCCTATGTAGTGCACTAATGTTAACCAAGGCCCATAAGGAATAGGGTGCCATTTGGGACACAGACATAGAAACACACATTAAGGGTCTGTGGAGCGGCTTGTTGGGAAACAGCGCTACAGGGATGCTGTACACAACCAGAAACAGAATCATTGAGGAAATGCTCTGGAAGTCCGTCTGTAACTAGTTACTGCAGAGGAGAACAGGCTTTTTTCTCTCTGCCTCTACACTTGACTTTCAAGAAGGAAAGGCTTTCTAAGCCATAACTGCTATTTGTTGAAGGTTTCACTGACCTTCAGTTTCAATTCTCTATAGTCTTCCATCTTTTATTTACTCCTCTCTATAGTCTACCACCTTTTATTATGTACTCCTCTCTATAGTCTACCACCTTTTATTATGTACTCCTCTCTATAGTCTACCACCTTTTTTTATGTACTACTTTATAGTCTACCTTTTATTATGTACTCCTCTCTATAGTCTACCACCTTTTATTATGTACTCCTCTCTATAGTCTACCACCTTTTATTATGTACTCCTCTCTATAGTCTACCACCTTTTATTTACTCCTCTCTATAGTCTACCACCTTTTATTATGTACTCCTCTCTATAGTCTACCGCCTTTTATTATGTACTCCTCTCTATAGTCTACCACCTTTTATTTACTCCTCTCTATAGTCTACCACCTTTTATTATGTACTCCTCTCTATAGTCTACCACCTTTTATTATGTACTCCTCTCTATAGTCTACCACCTTTTATTTACTCCTCTCTATAGTCTACCACCTTTTATTATGTACTCCTCTCTATAGTCTACCACCTTTTATTAGTCTCCTCTCTATAGTCTTCCACCTTTTATTATGTACTCCTCTCTATAGTCTACCACCTTTTATTATGTACTCCTCTCTATAGTCTACCACCTTTTATTATGTACTCCTCTCTATAGTCTTCCACCTTTTATTATGTACTCCTCTCTATAGTCTACCACCTTTTTATTATTATGTACTACCTCTCTATAGTCTACCACCTTTTATTTTACTCCTCTTATAGTCTACCACCTTTTATTATGTACTCCTCTCTATAGTCTACCACCTTTTATTCTACCTCTCTATAGTCTACCACCTTTTATTATGTACTCCTCTCTATAGTCTACCACCTTTTATTATGTACTCCTCTCTATAGTCTACCACCTTTTATGTACTCCTCTCTATAGTCTACCACCTTTTATTATGTACTCCTCTCTATAGTCTACCACCTTTTATTATTTACTCCTCTCTATAGTCTACCACCTTTTATTATTTACTCCTCTCTATAGTCTACCACCTTTTATTATTTACTCCTCTCTATAGTCTACCTTTTATTATGTACTCCTCTCTTAGTATTTATTATGTCCTCTCTATAGTCTACCGCCTTTTATTATGTACTCCTCTCTATAGTCTACCGCCTTTTATTTACTCCTCTCTATAGTCTACCACCTTTATTCTCCTCTCTCTAGTCTACCACCTTTTATTATGTACTCCTCTCTATAGTCTACCACCTTTTATTATGTACTCCTCTCTATAGTCTACCACCTTTTATTTACTCCTCTCTTAGTCTACCACCTTTTATTTACTCCTCTCTATAGTCTACCACCTTTTATTATGTACTCCTCTCTATAGTCTTCCACCTTTTATTATGTACTCCTCTCTATAGTCTACCACCTTTTATTATTACACCTTCTATAGTCTATTTTTATTATGTACCTCTATAGTCTTCCACCTTTTTATTATATAGTCTACCACCTCCTCTCTATAGTCTTCCACCTTTTATTATGTACTCCTCTCTATAGTCTACCACCTTTTATTATGTACTCCTCTCTATAGTCTACCACCTTTTATTATGTACTCCTCTCTATAGTCTACCACCTTTTTTATTATAGTCTTCCACCTTTTATTTACTCCTCTCTATAGTCTACCACCTTTTATTATGTACTCCTCTCTATAGTCTACCACCTTTTATTATGTACTCCTCTCTATAGTCTACCACCTTTTATTATGTACTCCTCTCTATAGTCTACCACCTTTTATTACTCCTCTCTATAGTCTACCACCTTTTATTTACTCCTCTCTATAGTCTACCACCTTTTATTATTTACTCCTCTCTATAGTCTTCCACCTTTTATTTACTCCTCTCTATAGTCTACCACCTTTTATTATGTACTCCTCTCTATAGTCTACCACCTTTTATTATGTACTCCTCTCTATAGTCTACCACCTTTTATTTACTCCTCTCTATAGTCTACCACCTTTTATTTACTCCTCTCTATAGTCTACCACCTTTTATTATGTACTCCTCTCAATAGTCTACCACCTTTTATGTACTCCTCTCTATAGTCTACCACCTTTTATGTACTCCTCTCTATAGTCTACCACCTTTTATTATGTACTCCTCTCTATAGTCTACCACCTTTTATGTACTCCTCTCTATAGTCTACCATCTTTTATTATGTACTCCTCTCTTGTTCTGCTGAAAGCTAACGGCTCAGTTAAAGAGATGGAAAAAATGTCTCTCCAGCTCCTGGCTGAAGGAATTAGATTTCTCCCAGCAGTGAACAGCTGTCTTGCTTTATACAAGCATGAAGTCAGAGAATCGCCCATCAGCCCCCTCTCCAATCAATCACCCTACAGACGTTTCCTGCGACAGATGGACAGGCAGGCTGCATCCTAAATAGCACCCTATTTCTTAGGAGTCCTGGTCAGAAGTAGTGCACTACATTGGGAATAGGGCTCTGGTCAAAAGTAGTGCACTATATAGGGAATAGGGCCCTGGTCAACAGTAGTGTTCTATATATGGAATAGGGCCCTGGTTAACAGTAGTGTACTATATAGGGAATAGGGCTCTGGTCAACAGTAGTGTTCTATATAGGGAATAGGTACCTGGTCTAAAGTAGTGTTCTATATATAGGGAATAGGTACCTGGTCTAAAGTAGTGTTCTATATACGGAATAGGGCTCTGGTCAACAGTAGTGTTCTATATAGGGCTCTGGTCAACAGTAGTGTTCTATATAGGGAATAGGGCTCTGGTCAACAGTAGTGTTCTATATAGGGAATAGGGCTCTGGTCAACAGTAGTGTTCTATATAGGGAATAGGGCTCTGGTCAACAGTAGTGATCTATATAGGGAATAGGGTTACATTTGGTATGCAAGCACAGTGTTCCTGGGGTGAGGGAGGGGTCCATGTCAAATGTAGTGAACTAGTAGTGCGTTATCTAGGGTGTCATTTTGGATGCAGACCTCCTGGGGGTCTTTCATAAGAAAATAGGGTTTGTTGACCTATTTAATGATGTCCAAAATGCCTACAAATGGGAAGATAAATGAACATAAATATGGGTTGTAATTACAATGTTGTTTGTTCTTCACTGGTTGCCCTTTTCTTGTGGCAACAGGTCACAAATCTTGCTATTGTGGAGGCAAACTGTGGTGTTTCACCCAAAAGATATGGGATTTTATCAAAATTGAGTTTGATAAATTTGTGGATCTGTGTAATTGGAGGGAAATATGTCTCTCTAATATGGTCATACATTTGGCAGGAGGTTAGGAAGTGCAGCTCAGTTTCCACCTTATTTTGTGGGAAGTGTGGACATAGCCTGTCTTCTCTTCTCTGTCTTCGAAATGCATGCTCTTCAACCGATAGCTGCCCGCACGTCCAACATCACTACTCTGGATGGTTCTGACATAGAATATGTGGACAACTACAAATACCTAGGTGTCTGGCTAGACTGTAAACTCTCCTTCCAGACTCACATTAAGCATCTCCAATCCAAAATTAAATCTAGAATCGGCTTCCTATTTCGCAACAAAGCATCCTTCACTCATGCTGCCAAACATACCCTCGTAAAACTGACCATCCTACCAATCCTCGACGTCATTTACAAAATAGCCTCGAACACTCTACTCAACAAATTGGATGCAGTCTATCACTGTGCCATACGTTTTGTCACCAAAGCCTCATATACTACCCACCGCTGCGACCTGTACACTCTGGTTGGCTGGCCCTCACTTCATTGCCTTACCTTCCTTATCTTACCTCATTTGCACACACTGTATATATACTTTTCCTACTGTATAATTGACTGTATGTTTGTTAATTCCATGTGTAACTCTGTTTTGTTGTATGTGTCGAACTGCTTTGCTTTCTCTTGGTCAAGTCGCAGTTGTAAATGAGAACTTGTTCTCAACTAGCCTATAAGAGCGTCTGCTAAATGACTTAAATGTAAATGTAAAATGTAAATAAAAAATGAAATAAAAAGAGCCATGTCTGCCTACAGCGGCCTTTCTCAATAGCAAGGCTATGCTCACTGAGTCTGTACATATTCAAAGATTTCCTTAAGTTTGAGTCAGTCACAGTGGTCAAGTATTCTGTCAGTGTTCTCTCTGTTTAGGACCAAATTGCATTCTAGTTTGCTGAGTTTTTTTTTCTCTTGATTTGGTTGTGTCTAATTGTGTTGCTGTCCTGGGGCTCTGTAGGGTGTGTTTGTGTTTGTGAACAGAGCCACAGGACCAGCTTTCTTAGGGGACTCTTCTCCAGGTTCATCTCTCTGTCGGTGATGGCTTTGTTATGGAAGGTTTGGGAATCGCTTCCTTTTAGGTGGTTGTAGAATTTAATGGCTCTTTTCTGGATTTTGATCATGACCTGGTATCGGCCTAATTCTGCTCTGCATTAGTTGGTGTTTTACGTTGTACACCGAGGATATTTTTTGCATAATTCTTCATACAATTCTGCATGCAGAGCCTCAATTTGGTGTTTGTCCCATTTTGTGAATGAATGGTTGGTGAGCGGGACCCAAGACCTCACAACCATAAAGGGCAATGGGTTCTATAACTGATTCAAGTATTTTTTTGCCAGATCCTAATTGGTAGGTCAAATTTCATGTTCCTTTTCATGGCATAAAAGGCCCTTTTTGCCTTGTCTCTCAGCTCATTCACAGCTTTGTAGAAGTTACCTGTGGTGCTGATGTTTGGGCCAAGGTATGTCTAGTTTTTTGTGTGCTCTAGGGCAATGGTGTCAAGATGGAATGTCTATTTGTGGTCCTTTTTTGGAACACCATTATTTTTTGTCTTACTGAGATTTACTGTCAGGGCCCAGGTCTGACAATCTGTGCAGAAGATCTAGGTGCTGCTGTAGGCTCTCCTTGGTCGGGGACAGAAGCACCAGATCATCAGCAAACAGTATACATTTGACTTCAGATTCTAGTAGGGTGAGGCTGGGTGTTGAAGCGGGTTGGGCTTAAGTTGCATCCCTGTCTCAACCCCTGGCTCTGTGGAAAGAAATGTGTGTTTTTTGCCCATTTTAACCACACACTTGTCGTTTGTGTACATGGAGTTTACATTGTTTTTCCCCCAACACCAATTTCCATCAACTTGAATAGCAGACCCTCATGCCAAATTGTGTCAATAGCTTTTTTGAAATCCACAAAGCATGTCAATTTAACTTTAACTCTACCTACATGTCCACATTACCTCAATAACCGGTGACTCTGTACTCTGTTGTATATTGACTCTGTACTCTGTTTTTTTTTTTTTTAACTTATCAATTTTTTACCTAACTTTTTCTTCTTAACATCTTAAAGCATGGTTGGTTAAGGGCTTGTAAGTAAGCATTTCACTGTAAGATCTACACCTGTTGTATTTGGCGCATGTGACAAATAAAAATGTATTTGATTTGAATTAGGGTGTGCAGGGTGAATACATGGTCTGTCGTATGGTAATTTGATCAAAAGACAATTTGACATTTGTTCAGTACGTTGTTTTCACTGAGGAAATGTACGAGTCTGCTGTTAATGATTTCCCCAAGGTTGCTGTTAAAGCACATCTCATGGTAGTTTAAGTATAGCCAATTGGAATTTGTGGTCTGTATATTTTATCATTTCATTGAGGATATCATCAACACCACATGTGTTTTTGGGTTGGAGGGTTTTTATTTTGTCCTGTAGTTCATTGCAAGGTAATTGGAGAATCCAGTGGGTTCTGGAATCCAGTGGGTTCTGGTGTCTTTTATAGTTGATTCTAAGATTTGTATTTTCTCATGTATATGTTTTTGCTGTTTGTTCTCTGCTTGGTGACAAGGGGGCAGTATTGAGTAGCTTGGATGAATAAGGTGCCCAGAGTAAACTGCCTGCTACTATGTCCCAGATGCTAATATATGCATATTATTAGTAGTATTGGATAGAAAACACTGAAGTTTCTAAAAACTGTTTGAATGATGTATGTGAGTATAACAGAACTCATATGGCAGGCAAAAACATGAGAAAAATCCAACCAGGAAGTGGGAAATCTGAGGCTTGTAGTTTTTTAAACTCAGCCCTATTGTAGATACAGTGAGATATTGGTTATGTTGCACTTCCTAGGGCTTCCACTAGATGTCAACAGTCTTTAGAACTTTGTTTGAGGATTCTACTGTGAAGTGGGGGCTCATAAGGGCTGTTTGAGTCAGGTGTCTGGCAGATTGCCACAGGCTCTGATGCGCGGTCACGAGAGAGTTAGCTCCGGTTGGAACCTTATTGATGATTTACATTAAAACCATCCTAAAGATTGATTCTATACTGAGTTTGACAAGTTTCTACGGTAACGGAACTTTAACGTAGTAACTGTAACGGGCTGTAACGGAACTTTAACGTAGTAACTGTAACGTGCTGTAACGGAACTTTAACGTAGTAACTGTAACGTGCTGTAACGGAACTTTAACGTAGTAACTGTAACGGGCTGTAACGGAACTTTAACGTAGTAACTGTAACGGGCTGTAACGGAACTTTAACGTAGTAACTGTAACGTGCTGTAACGGAACTTTTGGAACTTTTTGTCTGACGTTCGGCGGCACCTGAACGCGCTTTTGGATTTGTTTACCAAACGTCCTAACAAAATACATTTTTTGGACATAATGATGGACATTATCGAACAAAACAAACATTTATTTTGGGACTGCGATTCCTGGGAGTACATTCTGATGAAGATCAAAGGTAAGTGAATATTTATCATTTTATTTCTGACTAATGTTGACTACCCAATATGGGGGATATCTTTTTGGCTGCTTTGTTGCCTGAAAGCTGTACTCAGATTATTGCATGGTTTGCTTTTTCCGTGAAGTTAAAAAAAAATCTGACACAGCGGTTGCATTAAGGAGAAGTATATCTCTAATTCCATGTATAACAGTTGTATTTTCATCAACATTTATGATGAGAATCTCTGTAAATAGATGTGGCTCTCTGCAATCACCGCATGTTTTGGAACTACTGAATGTAACGCGCCAATGTAAAATGAGATTCTTTGATATAATTATGCACTTTATCGAACAAAACATACATGAAGTCCTATGAGTGTCATCTGATGAAGATCATCAAAGGTTAGTGATTAATTTAACCTCTATTTGTGCTTTTTGTGACTCCTCTCTTTGGCTGGAAAAATGGCTGTGTTTTTCTGTGACTTTGCTCTGACCTAACATAATCGTTTTTGGTGCTTTCGCTGTAAAGCATTTTTTAAATCAGACACTGTGTCTGGAGTAACGGGAATTTTATCTTTAAAATGGTGTAAAATACTTGTATGCTTGAGGAATTTTAATTATGAGATTTTTGTTGTTTTGAATTTGTCGCCCTGCACTTTCACTGGCTGTTGCGGAGGTGGGACGCTACCTTCCCACATATCCCAGAGAGGTTATAGAGCCTAAAAGATTGAAGAAGTGGTTTAACCATACAACTCCGTTTTGGAAAGATAATTCTTTGTGTTGTTTGTTGAGTATTTTCCAATTTTCCCAGAAGTGGTTAGTCTATGGATTCTTCAATTACATTGAGCTGATTTCTGACATGCTGTTCCTTCTTTTTCCGTAGTGCATTTCTGTATTGTTTTAGTCATTCACCATAGTGAAGGCGTAGACTAGGGTTTTCTGGGTCTCAATTTTTTTGGTTGGACAGGTTTCTCAATTTCTTTCTTAGATTTTTGCATTCTTCATCAAACCATTTGCATTGTTATTTATTTTCTTTCTACCCTGTCCTAAACTACAGCCCTCTGCCTGTCCTAAACTACAGCCCTCTGCCTTTCTATTAGATTTTTTATTTATTTGATTGGGAAGCTGAGAGGTCATGCTGTGGTTCACTGACAAGTTTAAACCTTAACTATTACAGTCAAACATTTTGTCCAGGAAGTTGTCTAAAAGGGATTGAATTTGTTGTTGCCTAATAGTTTTTCGGTGGGTTTCCATTTTGCTCTGATAGACTCTGATTTGAGGTCAGTGATAAAGTAGTCTACAGTACTACTTACTAGAGATGAGCTATAGGTTTACCTACCGTAAGAGTCCACTCGGAGCCTACCATTGACAATGTACTCCTGCAGCGTGCGACAGATTCCAGTGGGGGGATATAGGTAGCACACAGGAGAACATTTTTCTCTGAGATAATTTCCTTTTGAATTTCTAGTCCATTCCCTGTTTCACACCTGGTAGTTTGGTGGATGGAACTCTCTCTATCTATGTCCGTCTCTCCCCCTCCCCCCTCTCTGTTTCTCTCTCGGTGTGTCTCTTTTTCTTCCCCCCCTTTCTCTTGCATTAACTAGTTGAAAAGCCCCCCTGCTACAGTCTGGATCAAGGATAGCTGACTAACCCTCTACCCTGTCCTAAACCACATCCCTCTACCCTGTCCTAAACCACAGCCCTCTACCCTGTCCTAAAGCACAGCCCTCTACCCTGTCCTAAACCACATCCCTCCACCCTGTCCTAAAGCACAGCCCTCTACCTGTCCTAAACCACAACCCTCTACCCTGTCCTAAACCACATCCCTCTACCCTGTCCTAAAGCACAGCCCTCTACCCTGTCCTAAAGCACAGCCCTCTACCCTGTCCTAAACCACATCCCTCCACCCTGTCCTAAACCACAGCCCTCCACCCTGTCCTAAAGCACAGCCCTCTACCCTGTCCTAAACCACAGCCCTCTACCCTGTCCTAAACCACAGCCCTCTACCCTGTCCTAAACCACTGTCCTCTACCATGTCCTAATCCACAGCCCTCTACCTGTCCTAAACCACAACCCTCTACCCTGTCCTAAACCACAGCCCTCTACCCTGTCCTAAACCACATCCCTCTACCCTGTCCTAAAGCACAGCCCTCTACCCTGTCCCAAAGCACAGCCCTCTACCCTGTCCTAAACCACAGCCCTCTACCCTGTCCTAAAGCACAGCCCTCTACCCTGTTCTAAACCACATCCCTCTACATTTACATTTACATTTAAGTCATTTAGCAGACGCTCTTATCCAGAGCGACTTACAAATTGGACCCTGTCCTAAAGCACAGCCCTCTACCCTGTCCCAAAGCACAGCCCTCTACCCTGTCCTAAACCACAGCCCTCTACCCTGTCCTAAACCACAGCCCTCTACCCTGTCCTAAAGCACAGCTCTCTACCCTGTTCTAAACCACAGCCCTCTACCCTGTCCTAAAGCACAGCCCTCTACCCTGTCCTAAACCACAGCCCTCCACCCTGTCCTAAACCACAGCCCTCTACCCTGTCCTAAAACACAGCCCTCTAACCTGTCCTAAACCACAGCCCTCCACCCTGTCCTAAACCACAGCCCTCTACCCTGTTCTAAACCACAGCCCTCTACCCTGTTCTAAACTACAACCCTCCACCCTGTTCTAAACTACAGCCCTCCACCCTGTCCTAAACTACAGCCCTCCACCCTGTCCTAAACTACAGCCCTCTACCGTGTTCTAAACTACAGCCCTAATCCAATGTGAAGTTGTTCTCTTCCTAGCAGACCAGATGGTCTCAGTGAATGTTGATTCAAGAATGTGTTTTAAACAATCAATCCAAGATTAAGGACCTTAAAAGCAATCAGAGCGCTTTGTTTTGACAAGGTCAAATATTCCTCAGAAATAATATTTACACCAGACAAGCATCTTCTCACTAGGGGCTGGATGGGATCCGTAAGGCCAGACAAGCATCTTCTCACTAGGGGCTGGATGGGATCCGTAAGGCCAGACAAGCATCTTCTCACTAGGGGCTGGATGGGATCCGTAAGGCCAGACAAGCATCTTCTCACTAGGGGCTGGATGGGATCCGTAAGGCCAGACAAGCATCTTCTCACTAGGGGCTGGATGGGATCCGTAAGGCCAGACAAGCATCTTCTCGCTAGGGGCTGGATGGGATCCGTAAGGCCAGACAAGCATCTTCTCACTAGGGGCTGGATGGGATCCGTAAGGCCAGACAAGCATCTTCTCACTAGGGGCTGGATGGGATCCGTAAGGCCAGACAAACATCTTCTCGCTAGGAGCTGGATGGGATCCGTAAGGCCAGACAAGCATCTTCTCGCTAGGAGCTGGATGGGATCCGTAAGGCCAGACAAGCATCTTCTCACTAGGAGCTGGATGGGATCCGTAAGGCCAGACAAGCATCTTCTCACTAGGGGCTGGATGGGATCCGTAAGGCCAGACAAACATCTTCTCGCTAGGAGCTGGATGGGATCCGTAAGGCCAGACAAGCATCTTCTCACTAGGGGCTGGATGGGATCCGTAAGGCCAGACAAGCATCTTCTCACTAGGGGCTGGATGGGATCCGTAAGGCCAGACAAGCATCTTCTCAATAGGGGCTGGATGGGATCCGTAAGGCCAGACAAGCATCTTCTCACTAGGGGCTGGATGGGATCCGTAAGACCAGACAAGCATCTTCTCACTATGGGCTGGATGGGATCCATAAGGCCAGACAAGCATCTTCTCACTAGGGGCTGGATGGGATCCGTAAGGCCAGACAAGCATCTTCTCACTAGGGGCTGGATGGGATCCGTAAGGCCAGACAAGCATCTTCTCACTAGGGGCTGGATGGGATCCATAAGGCCAGACAAGCATCTTCTCACTAGGGGCTGGATGGGAACTGGTCCTATTAGGAGACCCATCCAGCCGGTCATATTAAGAGACCCACCCAGACGGTCCTATTAAGAGACCCACCCAGCCGGTCCTATTAAGAGACCCACCCAGCCGGTCCTATTAGGAGACCCACCCAGCCGGTCCTATTAGGAGACCCACCCAGCCGGTCCTATTAGGAGACCCACCCAGCCGGTCCTATTAGGTGACCCACCCGGCCGGTCCTATTAGGTGACCCACCCGGCCGGTCCTATTAGGAGACCCACCCGGCCGGTCCTATTTGGCAGACCCACCCAGCCGGTCCTATTAGGAGACCCACCCAGCCGGGCCCTAATAGGAGACCCACCCAGCCGGTCCTATTAGGAGACCCACCCAGCCGGTCCTATTAGGAGACCCACCCAGCCGGTCCTATTAGGAGACACACCCAGCCGGTCCTATTAGGAGACCCACCCAGCCGGTCCTATTAGGCTCTGCTCTACACGTAAACACTCGGACATAATTTTGACAGTGTACAGGTGTCCTCCTCCTGCTCTCTCTCTCTCTCCTCTGCAGCACCTTGTAACTCATTAGAGAATAGCACAACTTCCTCCAACATCCCCCCCACAAGCACGGCCCACCAGGTTGAGGACTCCCTACAACAGCCCAGTCGGTGTACCTTGACCTCATGTGAGCCATAAGGCTGGGTAACAAGAGGCAGAGGGAGGCCAGGCTTTGACCAATGACCTATGACCCAACCCTCCAGAACTACAATGGTTCTGATGGATAGGTTATGAGAGGCCCCAGCTGCCTGTTTGTATATAAGAGCAGTCATTTGTCTTTCCTGTAGCCCAGCCGCTCTCTCCGACTAGTACATGTCCCTGGGCCTGGAAATAATTGATTTCCCCCTCCAGGATGGAGAAGCTGTCTTCATTAAAGTATGGGGATTCTAGTGGGGGGATATAGGTGGGATACAGGAGGAAATATTTCTCTGTTGAGATCATTTCCTTTAGAATTTCTAGCCAAATGTAAAATGTTCCTGTTTTGATTAATTTAATAGAGTGCGTTAGGTCTGCTCTATACCAAATTAGCATAACCCGTGAGTCCCTTCCCTGTTTCACACCTGGTAGTTTGGTGGATGGATCTCTCTCTCTCTTCCCCTCTCTCTCTATCTGTCTCTCTGTTTCCCCCTCTCTCTCTGTCTCCGTCTCTCTGTCTCCCCCTCTCTCTCTGTCTCCCCCTCTCTCTCTGTCTCCCCCTCTCTCTCTGTCTCCCCCTCTCTCTCTCACAAAAGTGAAATAAACAATAAAAATGAATGGCAAACATTACACATACAGAAGTTTCAAAACAATAAAGACATTACAAATGTCATATTTTTTATATATATATATATATATATACACACATACACACACACACACACACACACACACAGTGTTGTAACAATGTACAAATGGTTAGTACACAAGGGAAAATAAATAAGCATAAATATGGGTTGTATTTACAATGGTGTTTGTTCTTCACTGGTTGCCCTTTTCTTGTGGCAACAGGTCACAAATCTTGCTGCTGTGATGGCACACTGTGGAATTTCACCCAGTAGATATGGGAGTTTATCAAAATTGGATTTGTTTTCGAATTCTTTGTGGATCTGTGTAATCTGAGGGAAATATGTCTCTCTAATATGGTCAAACGTTGGGCAGGAGTCTAGGAAGTGCATCTCAGTTTCCACCTCATTTTGTGGGCAGTGAGCACATAGCCTGTCTTCTTTTGAGTGCCATGTCTGCCTACGGCGGCCTTTCTCAATAGCAAGGCTATGCTCACTGTGTCTGTACAGAGTCAAAGCTTTCCTTAAGTTTGGATCAGTCACAGTGGTCAGGTATTCTGCCACTGTGTTCTCTCTGTTTAGGGCCAAATAGCATTCTCAGTTTTTTTGTTAATTCTTTCCAATGTGTCAAGTAATTATCTTTTTGTTTTCTCATGATTTGGTTGGGTCTAATTGTGCTGCTGTCCTGGGGCTCTGTGGGGTGTGTTTGTGAACAGAGCCCCAGGACCAGCTTGCTTAGAGGACTCTTCTCCAGGTTAATCTCTCTGTAGGTGATGGCTTTGTTATGGAAGGTTTGGGAATTGCTTCCTTTTAGGTGGTTGTAGAATTTAACGGCTCTTTTCTGGATTTTGATAATTAGTGGGTATCGGCTTAATTCTGCTCTGCATGCATTATTTGGTGTTCTACGTTGTACGCGGAGGATATTTTTGCAGAATACTGTTGACCGGGGTAGGTGTAGGCAGGTGGAAAGCATGGCCAGCGTAGAAAAATGCTCATTGAAATTCCCGATTATCGTGGATTTATCGGTGGTGACAGTGTTTCCTAGGAGGAGGTACTCTTATTCTCCTTGGACTTTACAGTGTCCAAAAAGTTTTTGTAATTAGTGCTGTAAGATGCAAATTTCTGTTTGAAAAAGCTAGCATTTGCTTTCCTAACTGACTGTGTGTTTTGGTTCCTATTCGAAGCTAGTGCAGTACGCCACAAGTTTTTTTTTTTGTGCTGGTCAAGGGCAGTCAAGTCTGGAGTGAACCAAGGGCTGTATCTGTTCTTAGTTCAAGGCTTTTGGAAAAGCGGCATGCTTAACGCACGCACACATTCATCACTCCTCCCTGCTCCATTATAAGATCAGTTAACAATGTGGGTCGACACACAAGTTAACTTCTCTGTCTTAGTACATACATTTCACACTTGTCATTGTTCGTTTGTAATATAAGTAATATGTATTATACTGATCTATGTTATGGATGAGCGTGTTGTTTGTTTGTTTGTTTGTTCTGTTCCTCTCTCTCTCCACCTCTGTAGTTTCCGGGTATGCTAGATAAGGACCCGAGCAAAAGGAACTGGGCTGACTTTGTAGTGCCTGTCCCAAATGGCTCATTAATGTAAATGCGCTTATTGAAAGACACTGTCAGTAGTGATGTCATTTTGTAACTGTTATGTTGTGATATTGTTTCATAAACATGTTGCAATGTATATACTTTAGTATGTTTAGTTAAATGGAAAATGTAGGTTTGACGAGGTCATTGCTTAATTAATTAGTGTTAATTGTTCTGAGGGGAGGGGCTAGCCCTACAAAAGGAGCCTCTCTTTCAGCTGTGAATGGGGTAGCATTGTGTTTAGCTGTCCCATAAGGTATATGTTTGATGGCAGTACTGTTGTTTTTGTTACTTTGTAAATAAACACCCTTGCACAGAAGAACATTTGAGGTTCCGCCATTTTAAAAATTTTGATAGAGGTTAGGTTTTCCAGTATAGCCTTCTGGCCTACTCTACGTGACAGGTCCCCAATATAAACTGCCTGTTACTCAGGCCCAGAAGCTAGGATATGCATATGCATGGTCGTATTGGATATAAAACACTCTGAAGTTTCTAAAACTGCTAAACTAATGTCTGTGAGTATAACAGAACTGATTTGGCAGGTGAAACCCTGAGGACAATCCATCCAGGGAATTTTTTTGGGGGGGATCTTTTGACTTTCCAATGCCTTTCTATGGGAAAGCCTAGTTATTAGGACCCAAATTGCAATTCCGATGGCCTCCACTAGATGTCAACAGTCTTTAGAAATTGTTCAATATATATATATATTTTTTAAATGAAGCAGTATTCCTTTTTAAGTGTCACTCAGAAGGACTCTAGTCTTTTGGTGCACGTGAATGACTGGGTGCTCCTTGTTGTTTTTCTCCGGTATTGACAACAGTTTATTCCATCTTAAATTTGATAGATTATTTACATATTATAACCGGAGGTTGGATTAGAAACATTGTTTGAAATGTTTGAAGTTTACAGGTTACTTTTCACATTCCTTTGTAGGCATGTTGGGCGAGTTGGAACAGGTGTTCTGAATCAAACGTGCCAAATAAACTGACATTTTTGGGATATAAAGAAGGACTTTATCGAACAAAAGGACCATTTGTTGTGTAACAGGGACCCTTATGACCAGATGAAGATCTTCAAAGGTAAGGGATTTATTTTATCGCTATTTCTGACTTTCGCGATGCATCTGCTTGGTTGGAAAATGTTTTTAATGCTTTTGTATGAGGGGTGCTGTCCTCAGATAATCGCATGGTGTGCTTTCGCCGTAAAGCCTTTTTGAAATCTGACAACACGGCTGGATTAACAAGAAGTTAAGCTTTTAAATAATGTATGACACTTGTATTTTCATGAATGTTTAATATTACGATTTCTGTCATTTGAATTTGGCGCTCTGCAATTTCACCGGATGTTGTCGAGGTGGGTCGCTTGAGGCACGCCTAGCCTAAAGTTAACTTCTGACCCACTGTACTTGTGATACAGGGAATTATTATTATTTATTTAAAACATTTTATTTTAAATTTTAGCCCCCTTTTTCTCCCCAATTTCGTAGTATCCAATTGTTAGTAGTTACTATCTTGTCTCATTGCTACAACTCCCGTACGGGCTCGGAGACCCTAATCCTGCTCAAACATGCCTCAGATAGCCCCCTTGTCCCACCCCCCCCCCCCTCCCCACACATGCTGAGACCGCATCCATCTTAACTGGCGCCTCCAGAGATGCAACTTCTCTCATCGTGACTCAATGCCTAGGTTTACCCCCACTGTACTCGCACCTTACCACACCCTTGTCTGTACACTATGCCCTGAATCTATCCTACCATGCCCAGAAATCTGCTCCTTTTATTCTGTTCCCAAAGCACTAGACGGACAGTTTTTATAGCCTCCTACTCCTACTCCTCCTCTGTTCCTCTGGTGATGTAGAGGTTAACCCAGGCCCTGTGTGTCCCCAGGCACTCTCATTTGTTGACTTTTGCAAGCATAAAAGCCTTGGGTTCATGCATGTTAACATCAGAAGCCTCCTCCCTAAGTTTGTTTTAATCACTTCTTTAGCACACTCTGCCAACCCGGATGTTCTAGCCGTGTCTGAATCCTGGTTTAGGACGGCCACCAAAAAGTCTGAAATTTCCGTCCCCAATTACAATATTTCCCGTCAAGACAGAACGGCTAAAGGGGGCAGAATTTCAATCTACTGTAGAGATAACCTGCAGAGTTCTGTCATACTATCCAGGTCTATGCCCAAACAGTTCCAGCTTCTACTTTAAAGATCCATCTCTCCAGAAATAAGTCCCTCACTGTTTCCCGCTTGTTATAGACCCCTCTCAGCTCCAGCTGTGCCCTGGGCACCATATGTGAATTGATTGCTCCCCATCTATCGTCAGAGTTCGTACTGCTAGGTGACCTAAATTGGGATATGCTTAACACCCCGGCCGTCCAACAATCTAAGCTAGATGCTCTCAATCTCACACAAATTATCAAGGAACCTACCAGGTATAACCCCAAATCCATAAACATGGGCACACGCATAGATATCATCCTGACCAACTTGCCCTCCAAATACACCTCTGCTGTTTTCAACCAGGATCTCAGCAATCAATGCCTCATTGCCTGCATCTGTTATGGGCCCGCGGTCAAACTACCACCCTTCATCACTGTCAAATGCTCCCTATAACATTTCTGTAAGTAGGCCTTCCTAATCGACCTGGCCCGGGTATCCTGGAAGGATATTGACCTCATCCCGTCAGTAGAGGTTGCCTGGTTGTTCTTTAGAAGTGCTTTCCTCACTATCTTAAAGAACCAAATGGTGCCCGCGGCCAGTGACGGACTTCTACGTCACATTACCTTCCTCCTCTCCTGAAGCGACCAGGTTCGGGAGCCTTGATAGATAGTCCGCTGTGACATTCTCTTTTCCTGCCTTGTGACGGACACAGAACCTGAAGGGCTGGAGCTCCAGACACCACCTGGTCACACGAGAATTCTGGTCCTTCATGGTCTGGTTCCAGGTCAATGCTCTGTGGTCCGCGTGCAGGTTAAATTCCCTCCCAAGAAGGTAGTAACGGAGACTATCTAGGGCCCACTTCATAGTCAGGCACTCCTTCTCGGTTGTAGAATACCTGGTTTCCCTGGGCAACAGCTTCAGACTCAGGTACAGCACAGGAAGCTCTTATCCTGGCTCCCCTTGGGCCAGTACATCTCCAATTCCCACAGCCGAAGCGTCCACCTGCACAAGAAATCTCTTCTGAAAATCAGGGGTCTGGAGAACAGGGAATGAGCACAGTTGGTTTTTCAGTATCATGAAGGCTTCTTTACACTCCTCAGTCCACTTCACAGGGTTGCTGGCCACCTTTGAAGTGAGGTTGGTCAGAGGGACAGCGATGGTCGAAAACTGCGGAATGAATCTCCAGTACCAACCTGCCAGACCTAGGAAGGACTTCACCTGTGTCTTGGTTCTGGGTTGAGGGCTGTACTTTGACTCCACTTTGTCCACCTGAGGCCAAACTTCACCCTTATCCAGCTGGTAACCCAGGTACTTTGTCTCCTGTTTCGCCCACTCACACTTCAGGAGGTTAAGCGTGAGGCCTGTATCATGGATCTTCCCCAGAACTCTGCTAAGATGCTTTATGTGCTCTTCCCAGGAGTGGCTGTAGATCACCACGTCATCCAAGTAAGCAGCACAGTAATCGTCACAGTCCTGGAGGACCTTGTCCATCAGCCTCTGGAAAGTCGCAGGCGCCCATGAAGGCCAAACGGCATGACCTTGAACTGGAACAGGCCCAATGGCATCCGGAATGTAGTGTAGGCCTTGGATTGTTCATACAGGGGCACCTGCCAGTACCCTTTGCAGAGATCCAATGTGGTGATGTAATGAGCTCCACCTATTCTCTCCAGTAAGTCATCAATGCGGGTCATGGGGTAGGCATAAAATTTACGGAAGTCCATGCAGACGCGCAAAGCGCCATCCTTCTTTGGGACAATGACAATAGGGCTCCTCCATTCACTTGAAGATTGCTCGACAACATCCATCTCTATCATGGTGGGGACCTCTTCCTTGAGGGCTACCTCCAGCCTCTCAGGCACACGGTAAGGATGCTGTTGGACAGGGTTCTGGCCAGGCTTCAAACGAATGACGTGTTCTAGGACTTTGGTTCTTCCTGGTCTCTGACTGAAGAGGGCCGGATACTTGCCAAACAGCTGCTTCAGCTCATCTTGCTTGTTTTCTTCTAGGTGAGCCAGTATGACTTCTGCTAGTCCTTTCCACCCCATCCGACTAGTCTTCTTCTTCTACTCTGCGGACCAGAAAGGACCTTCCCTTGGAGAGTCCTTTCTCCTCCCAGGCCTTGAGAAGGTTCACATGATAGGTTTTCTTCTTCTTACCCTTGTCCGGGTGCAGCACCTCATTAGGTACGGCCCTTGCCACTGCGCAAGGAGCTTGCTGGTAGACGAGGGAAGGAGGAGCAGGACTTTCTGTCCTGGCTCAAACTCTCTGTGGCGAGCGTGCTGGTCATACCCTCTCTCCTGGGCCTTCTGAAGTTTTGCCCTAGCTTCCTCTCGGTACCGCTCCATCCTGTCTCGCATCTGGAGGACGTACTGGACAATCCCCTGTCCTGAGGTAGCTACTGGGGAACCTTCCCAGCACTTCTTCAGCAGGTCCAGTGGTCCCTGCACTGGCCATCCATAGAGGAGTTCAAATGGTGAGAAACCTGTCGATGCCTGAGGCACCTCCCTGGAAGCATAAAGCAGAAAGGGTAACCACTTATCCCAGTCTTTACCAGTGTCAGCCACAAACTTCCTCAGCATGTTCTTGAGTGTTTGATTGAATCTCTCTACGAGCCCATCCGTTTGGGGATGGTAGGGAGTGGTCCTCAAGCCTTTAATGCCCATCTGTCGGTGGAGTTGAACCATCAGTCGCGAAGTGAAGTTTGTCCCTTGGTCTGTCAGGATTTAATCTGGGATTCCTACACGAGAGAAGAGCTGAACAAGAGCACTGATTATTTTTGGAGTGGTTATGGAACGGAGTGGAAAGGCTTCTGGGAACCGGGTGGCATAGTCACAGATCACCAATATATACTTGTAACCTGCGCTACTCTTCTCCAAGGGTCCAACACTGTCCATTGCAATTCTCTTGAATGGGGTAGAGATAACTGGCAGTGAACATAAAGGAGCCCGGTCAGACCTACGGACAGCACTGGTTTTCTGGCACGTGGGGCATGATTTGCAGTAGGTTTGTACATCAGTATACATGGAGGGCCAAAAGAAACGGGAGCCTAGCCTAAGATAGGTCTTATGTTGCCCTAGATGACCTGCCCATGGAACTGTATGTGCAAGGTTGAGAACAAGTGGTCTACAGGGGGATGGCGCCACCAACTTCCTGCTATCTGCTTCTGACCCAAGGTAGAGTATGTGGTTGTCTACTGTGTTAATCCCCCCACATGAAGATTGACTGTCCCCAGCTAAGGCCTTGTCAAACAGACATTTCAAGGTTGCATCAGACTTCTGCAGTGTAGCAACATTTTGCGGAACATCCCATTGCACCTCTAACCCAGGCACATCAGCAACAGGTACAGGGGTTCCCACATACTTCCCAAGACGCCGCTGGCGGCGTGACTTTCTTGGCCCTTTGGTCCCCCTTGCACAGACTATCACACAAGTTAGGCAGAGGTTGTAAACCAGCTTTGGTCTGGGCATGAGTGACAACTGAACATGACACCTGAACATCAGACTGGCCAACTGACTGCTCACATAGCTGACCCCCCACACTTCCTAATAGATCAGAGATTACGGGCACATCCCTCCCCAAAATTATCTCAAAAGGTAGCTTCTCCATTACCCCAACTTTGAGGAGATATTTTTGACCCTGAATCTCCACTGTGAGTTCAGCTGTGGGCTGTTATGACTGGTCACCATGAACACATTGGGTCTGGTGACCGTAATCAATGTCATTTACATTTACATTTACATTTAAGTCATTTAGCAGACGCTCTTATCCAGAGCGACTTACAAATTGGTGCATTCACCTTATGACCTCCAGTGGAACAGTAGTGCATCTAAATCTTTTCAGGGGGAGGGGGGGTGAGAGGGATTACTTTATCCTATCCTAGGTATTCCTTAAAGAGGTGGGGTTTCAGGTGTCTCCGGAAGGTGGTGATTGACTCCGCTGTCCTGGCGTCGTGAGGGAGTTCGTTCCACCATTGGGGGGCCAGAGCAGCGAACAGTTTTGACTGGGCTGAGCGGGAACTGTACTTCCTCAGTGGTAGGGAGGCGAGCAGGCCAGAGGTGGATGAACGCAGTGCCCTTGTTTGGGTGTAGGGCCTGATCAGAGCCTGGAGGTACTGAGGTGCCGTTCCCCTCACAGCTCCGTAGGCAAGCACATTTTCTGATCAACGATAGAGAACTGCCAGTGTCAATCATTGCAGTAAGACTTTTACCATTCACTTTAACAGGTACCAAGCCTGACCCTACACGAGTCTGTCTTTCTGAACACCATCCCCCTCTCTGGGTACATAACAGTAACCTGAGAGCTTGGATTTACGTAGCGGACACATTGAAGCTTTGTGCCCCTGCTGCCGGCAGAAAAAACAGGTCAGACCCCTCCCATCAGAGCGAACTGCATGATCCCTTACCTCCCTCCTCACAGACACATAACCCCCAGAGTTACCTCCACCATCTCTGGCGTCTCTGATGTCCCTTGTGTCTCAGACTTCTTGGAGCGGGTGCTGCAGGTCGTGGTGGTCCCCCTTTACGTACATTAAGGTACTGCAGTGCAAGCTTGGCCACCATAAGCCCGTCCTTAGGCTCGTGCTCTCGGACCCAGGTTCGAATGTCGTGTGGTTGAACTTGTAGAAGTTGCTCGAGGATGATGAACTCACCGATTTCATCCTGTGTCTTCTCCTCCGGTCGAACCCATCGTCGGTAGAGACCCTTAAGGCGGTGGTACGTCTCTGTCGGTCGACTCACCCGAAGGCGTCGATGCAGCTCTGAAGAGTTGATGGTAGGTCTCCTGGGAGATGTCGAGCTTCACCAGCAGCGCCTCCTTTAAGCCTTTGCAGACGTTGGACAGCCCCTCATCCATTGCTGTGTAAGCCTCTAAGGCCTTGCCCGTGAGCAATGGGACAGGCCTGCAGGCCCACGCTACCTCCGGCCACTGTCACATCTTGGCAATGCGCTCAAACCCCAGCAGGTAGTTTTCAATGTCCTCCCCCTGCTGGTATGAGGGCATCTTTGGCTCCTTCCTCAGGAATGTAAGTCGCTCTGGATAAGAGCGTCTGCTAAATGACTTAAATGTAAATGAATGCTGGAAGATGGACGTTAACATGCTGGACTGGTCTCCTGGTGCTGGGGTGGCCTCATTACTGCTTGGGGAGCCTGCCGTGGAGTTGAAGTCCCTGCTGCGTCGAGCCTTTGTCATCCTGGTGTTGGCAGACCCAATCTTGGGCTCTCACTGACGAGTTCCACTTGGTGAGGAGCTGTAAGGATAGATTGGCGTAGACCCCGTAACTCCTGCTTGAGGTCTTCCTCCCTCCTCTCAAGGCAGGTGCTTAGTTGCTGGAATGGGCTACCATGGTTGGGTTCTGGTCCCCCAACTGCTCCTTCAGTCAGCTGGTCTTTTATGGCTGTATCTGCTGGTTCAACCGGTAGCTCAAACGGTTCTGGTTGTTTGGCCACTTGGTCGGGCTCCTAGTTTCTCATACTTGACCTCTTCTTCACTAGACAATTCCATGGTTCAACTTCAGGTACCTTTTCTGACAGTTGATGCTGCTGCTGAGAACACAATCCTGTACTCATTCCTTTACCTCTCTTGTTGGAATTCACTGATTTGCGGTGCACCATCCCAACACTGCCACCATATGTCACGTAGAGTAGGCCAGAAGGCTATACTGGAAAACCTAACCCCTATCAAAATAAAAAGATGGCAGAGCCTCAATTGTTCTTCTGTGCTTCAGGGTGTTTATTTACAAAGTGATTCCGGAACAAAAAACAACAGTACTGCCATCAAACATATACCTTATGGGACAGCTAAACACAATGCTGCCCCATTCACAGTACTGCCATCAAACATATACCTTATGGGACAGCTAAACACAATGCTGCCCCATTCACAGTACTGCCATCAAACATATACCTTATGGGACAGCTAAACACAATACTGCCCCATTCACAGCTCAATCCAAAATTGTCTCTCCATGAACTGAAAGATAGGCTCCTTTTGTAGGGCTAGCCCCTCAGAACAATTAACACTAATTAATTAAGCAATTATGTCATCAAACCTACATTTTCCATTTAACTAAACATACTAAAGTATATACATTGCAACATGTTTATGAAACAATATCACAACATAACAGTTACAAAATGACATCAGTACTGACAGTGTCTTTTGATATGCACATTTACATTAATGAGCCATTTGGGACAGGCACTACAAAGTCAGCCCAATTCCCTTTGGTCGGGTCCTTATCCAGCATACCCGGAAGCTACAGAGATGGAGAGAGAGAGGAACAGAACAAACAAACGTGCTTATCCATAACATAGATAAGTAATATGCATTATACTTATCTATTACAAATGAACACTGACAAGTGTGAAATGTATGCACTAAGACAGAGAAGTTAACTTGTGTGTCGACCCACATAGTTAACTTATCTTATAACGGAGCAGGGAGGAGTGATGAATGTGTGCCTGCGTTAAAGAACCAAATGCTGCCCGCGGCCAGTGACTGACTTCTACGTCACAGGGCCTCAGTCATCCAAACTTCCGAATTCTGCCTCCCCCTATCCCTAAAAAGTTAAGGACAACAAAGTCAAGGTATTGGAGTGGCCATCACAAAGCCTTGACCTCAATCCTATAGAACAGTTGTGGGCGCGTGCGAGCGAGGAGGCCTACAAACCTGACTCAGTTACACCAGCTCTGTCAGGAGGCCTACAAACCTGACTCAGTTACACCAGCTGTCAGGAGGCCTACAAACCTGACTCAGTTACACCAGCTCTGTCAGGAGGCCTACAAACCTGACTCAGTTACACCAGCTGTCAGGAGGAACGGGCCAAAATACACCCAACTTATTGTGGGAAGCTTGTGGAAGGCTACCTGAAACGTTTGACCCAAGTTAAACAATTTAAAGGCAATGCTACCAAATTCTAATTGAGTGTATGTGAACTTCTTACCCACTGGGAATGTGATGAAAGAAAAAAAAGCTGAAATAAATCATTCTCTCTACTATTATGCTGACATTTCACATTCTTAAAATAAAGTGGTGATCCTAACTGATCCAAGACAGGTAATTTTTTACTAGGATTAAATGTCAGGAATTGTGAAAAACTGAGTTTAAATGTTTTTGGCTTGGGAGTATGTAAACTTCCGACTTCAACTGTACCTGAATTTGTCCAATAGATACTTTAGTTTGCAACAGTTGGACTAATGATTACACCCTAGATCAGCTAGATGCAGGCAAGAGTGTGCAGGGTGGTACTGAATGTTTCACTGTCTGTCACCTTGAGAGAAATTTGAGTAATCAATCTTTGGACCTACGTTGTAGACAATCATTCATGGGCAAGGTTGTAGCAATGTCATGATTGGTATAGGGAAACATTTGAGTATCATGTAGTAAGTAGCCTAAACCTATCACAGTAACATTGAACTGGGAGAATAGAATATGAACGACAGTCATCCAGTATGCTGTAACAGAAATAAACAATTGACAATCCCTCTACTTAAACGGCACTGACTGCAAGTGAGGATATGCAATCTGTATAGGAGTAAAGTTCACTCCGTAATCTGTCGGTATCTGAAGCATAAAATATTCTTTGTCCCAAATGGCACCCTATTCACTATACAGTGCACTACTTTAGACCAGAGCCCTATGGCACCCTATTCACAATATAGTGCACTACTTTAGACCAGAGACATATGTGCCCTTATGTCTCTGGTCTAAAGGACTCAGCCTAGGTTCTGTGATGCGGAGTGAGTGACGTGTCCCGTCGCTGGCCCCGACCGTTCACAGAGGGCCTGCTGATTGGGTAATCACCTGTAATCACTTGTGTACACAGAACCTCTTGCTGATCTCTCCTGTCCCATCAGCTGCTGCTCCCTGACAGACAGGATGAGAAGACACACTCTCCTACTTTCACACTCTCCTATCATCGCTGGGCGTATTAACGCTTTGGTGCTGCATGGTAGAACATAATACTGTTTAAACAGGCGAGGTCTAGAGAGAATCAGGTGAGGTCTAGAGAGAATCAGGTGAGGTCTAGAGAGAATCGGGTGAGGTCTATAGAGAACCGGGTGAGGTCTATAGAGAACCGGGTGAGGTCTATAGAGAACCGGGTGAGGTCTATAGAGAATCGGGTGAGGTCTATAGAGAACCGGGTGAGGTCTATAGAGAACCGGGTGAGGTCTATAGAGAATCGGGTGAGGTCTATAGAGAATCGGGTGAGGTCTATAGAGAACCAGGTGAGTGGTCTACATTACAGGTGAGGTCTATAGAGAATCAGGTGAGGTCTATAGAGAATCGGGTGAGGTCTATAGAGAATCGGGTGAGGTCTATAGAGAATCGGGTGAGGTCTATAGAGAATCGGATGAGGTCTATAGAGAACCGGGTGAGGTCTATAGAGAACCGGGTGAGGTCTATAGAGAACCGGCTGAGGTCTATAGAGAACCGGGTGAGGTCTATAGAGAACCGGGTGAGGTCTATAGAGAACCGGGTGAGGTCTATAGAGAACAAGGTGAGGTCTATAGAGAACAAGGTGAGGTCTATAGAGAACAAGGTGAGGTCTATAGAGAACAAGGTGAGGTCTATAGAGAATCGGGTGAGGTCTATAGAGAATCAGGCGAGGCGAGGTCTATAGAGAATCAGGTGAGGTCTATAGAGAATCAGGTGAGTGGTCTACATTACAGGTGAGGTCTATAGAGAATCAGGTGAGGTCTATAGAGAATCAGGTGAGGTCTATAGAGAATCAGGTGATGTCTATAGAGAATCAGGTGATGTCTGTAGAGAATCAGGTGATGTCTATAGAGAATCAGATGAGGTCTATAGAGAATCGGATGAGGTCTATAGAGAACCGGGTGAGGTCTATAGAGAACCGGGTGAGGTCTATAGAGAACCGGGTGAGGTCTATAGAGAACCAGGTGAGGTCTATAGAGAACAAGGTGAGGTCTATAGAGAACAAGGTGAGGTCTATAGAGAACAAGGTGAGGTCTATAGAGAACAAGGTGAGGTCTATAGAGAACAAGGTGAGGTCTATAGAGAATCGGGTGAGGTCTATAGAGAATCAGGCGAGGCGAGGTCTATAGAGAATCAGGTGAGTGGTCTACATTACAGGTGAGGTCTATAGAGAATCAGGTGAGGTCTATAGAGAATCAGGTGATGTCTATAGAGAATCAGGTGATGTCTGTAGAGAATCAGGTGATGTCTATAGAGAATCAGATGAGGTCTATAGAGAATCGGGTGAGGTCTATAGAGAATCGGGTGAGGTCTATAGAGAACCAGGTGGGGTCTATAGAGAACAAGGTGAGGTCTATAGAGAACAAGGTGAGGTCTATAGAGAACAAGGTGAGGTCTATAGAGAACAAGGTGAGGTCTATAGAGAACAAGGTGAGGTCTATAGAGAATCGGGTGAGGTCTATAGAGAATCAGGCGAGGCGAGGTCTATAGAGAATCAGGTGAGGTCTATAGAGAATCAGGTGAGGTCTATAGAGAACCAGGTGAGGTCTATAGAGAATCGGGTGAGGTCTATAGAGAACCGGGTGAGGTCTATAGAGAACCAGGTGAGGTCTATAGAGAACCAGGTGAGGTCTATAGAGAATCGGGTGAGGTCTATAGAGAATCGGGTGAGGTCTATAGAGAATCAGGTGAGGTCTATAGAGAATCAGGTGGGGTCTGTAGTGAATCAGGTGAGGTCTGTAGAGAATCAGGTGAGGTCTGTAGAGAATCAGGTGAGGTCTGTAGAGAATCAGGTGAGGTCTGTAGAGAATCAGGTGAGTGGTCTACATTACAGGTGAGGTCTATAGAGAATCAGGTGAGGTCTATACAGAATCAGGTGAGGTCTATAGAGAATCAGGTGATGTCTGTAGAGAATCAGGTGAGGTCTATAGAGAATCGGGTGAGGTCTATAGAGAATCGGGTGAGGTCTATAGAGAATCGGATGAGGTCTATAGAGAACCGGGTGAGGTCTATATAGAACCAAGTGAGGTCTATAGAGAACCGGGTGAGGTCTATAGAGAACCAGGTGAGGTCTATAGAGAATCGGGTGAGGTCTATAGTGAAACGGGTGACGTCAATAGAGAATCGGGTGAGGTCTATAGAGAATCGGGTGATGTGTATAGAGAATCAGGTGAGGTCTATAGAGAATCAGGTGAGGTCTATAGAGAATCAGGTGAGTGGTCTACATTACAGGTGAGGTCTATAGAGAATCAGGTGATGTCTGTAGAGAATCAGGTGATGTCTATAGAGAATCAGATGAGGTCTATAGAGAATCGGATGAGGTCTATAGAGAACCGGGTGAGGTCTATATAGAACCAAGTAAGGTCTATAGAGAACCGGGTGAGGTCTATAGAGAACCGGGTGAGGTCTATAGAGAACCAGGTGAGGTCTATAGAGAATCGGGTGAGGTCTATAGTGAAACGGGTGACGTCAATAGAGAATCGGGTGAGGTCTATAGAGAATCGGGTGATGTGTATAGAGAATCAGGTGAGGTCTATAGAGAATCAGGTGAGGTCTATAGAGAATCAGGTGAGTGGTCTACATTACAGGTGAGGTCTATAGAGAATCAGGTGAGGTCTATACAGAATCAGGTGAGGTCTATAGAGAATCAGGTGATGTCTGTAGAGAATCAGGTGATGTCTATAGAGAATCAGATGAGGTCTATAGAGAATCGGATGAGGGCTATAGAGAACCGGGTGAGGTCTATAGAGAACCAAGTGAGGTCTATAGAGAACCGGGTGAGGTCTATAGAGAACCGGGTGAGGTCTATAGAGAATCGGGTGAGGTCTATAGAGAATCGGGTGAGGTCTATAGAGAATCGGGTGAGTCCTATAGAGAATCAGGTGAGTGGTCTACATTACAGGTGAGGTCTATAGAGAATCGGTTGAGGTCTATAGAGAATCAGGTGAGGTCTATAGAGAATCAGGTGAGGTCTATAGAGAATCAGGTGAGGACTATAGAGAATCAGGTGAGGTCTATAGAGAATTGGGTGAGGTCTATAGAGAATCAGGTGAGGTCTATAGAGAATCAGGTGAGGACTATAGAGAATCAGGTGAGGACTATAGAGAATCAGGTGAGGTCTATAGAGAATCAGGTGAGGACTATAGAGAATCAGGTGAGGTCTATAGAGAATCAGATGAGGTAGATGAGGTCTATAGAGAATCAGGTGAGGTCTATAGAGAATCAGGTGAGGTCTATAGAGAATCAGGTGAGGTCTATAGAGAATTGGGTGAGGTCTATAGAGAATCAGGTGAGTGGTCTACATTACAGGTGAGGTCTATAGAGAATCGGTTGAGGTCTATAGAGAATCAGGTGAGGTCTATAGAGAATCAGGTGAGGTCTATAGAGAATCAGGTGAGGTCTATAGAGAATCAGGTGAGGT
Source organism: Oncorhynchus nerka (assembly GCF_034236695.1). Classification (NCBI taxonomy): domain Eukaryota; kingdom Metazoa; phylum Chordata; class Actinopteri; order Salmoniformes; family Salmonidae; genus Oncorhynchus; species Oncorhynchus nerka. The sequence continues at coordinate 105,207,122 of NC_088410.1, read as the reverse complement.
CTATAGAGAATCGGGTGAGGTCTATAGAGAATCAGGTGAGTGGTCTACATTACAGGTGAGGTCTATAGAGGGATCAGATGAGGTCTATAGAGAATCAGGTGAGGTCTATAGAAAATCGGGTGAGGTCTATAGAGAATCAGGTGAGGTCTATAGAGAACCAGGTGAGTGGTCTACATTACAGGTGAGGTCTATAGAGAATCAGGTGAGGTATATAGAGAATCGGATGAGGTCTATAGAGAACCAGGTGAGGTCTATAGAGAATCGGATGAGGTCTATAGAGAACCAGGTGAGGTCTATAGAGAACCAAGTGAGGTCTGTAGAGAACCAGGTGAGGTCTATAGGGAACCAGGTGAGGTCTATAGTGAATCGGGTGAGGTCTATAGTGAATCGGGTGAGGTCTAGAGTGAATCGGGTGAGGTCTATAGTGAATCGGGTGACGTCTATAGAGAATCGGGTGAGGTTTATAGAGAACCAGGTGAGTGGTCTACATTACAGGTGAGGTCTATAGAGAACCAGGTGAGGTCTATAGAGAACCAGGTGAGTGGTCTACATTACAGGTGAGGTCTATAGAGAATCAGGTGAGGTCTATAGAGAATCGGGTGAGGTCTATAGAGAATCGGGTGAGGTCTATAGAGAATCAGGTGAGGTCTATAAAGAACCAGGTGAGTGGTCTACATTACAGGTGAGGTATATAGAGAACCAGGTGAGGTCTATAGAGAATCGGGTGAGGTCTGTAGAGAATCGGGTGAGGTCTGTAGAGAATCGGGTGAGGTTTATAGAGAATCGGGTGAGGTCTGTAGAGAATCGGGTGAGGTCTATAGAGAAAAGGGTGAGGTCTATAGAGAACCAGGTGAGGTCTATAGAGAACCAGGTGAGGTCTATAGAGAACCAGGTGAGGTCTATAGAGAATCGGGTGAGGTCTATAGAGAACCAGGTGAGGTCTATAGAGAACCAGGTGAGGTCTATAGAGAACCAGGTGAGGTCTATAGAGAACCAGGTGAGGTCTATAGAGAACCAGGTGAGGTCGATAGAGAATCGGGTGAGGTCTATAGAGAATCAGGTGAGCTGTCTACATTACAGGTGAGCTGTCTACAGAGTCAGGTGAGGTCTATAGAGAATCGGGTGAGGTCTATAGAGAACCGGGTGAGGTCTATAGAGAACCGGGTGAGGTGTATAGAGAACCAGGTGAGGTGTATGGTGAACCAGGTGAGGTCTACAGAGAATCGGGTGAGGTCTATAGAGAATCGGGTGAGGTCTATAGAGAATCAGGCGAGGCGAGGTCTATAGAGAATCAGGTGAGGTCTATAGAGAATCAGGTGAGGTCTATAGAGAACCAGGTGAGGTCTATAGAGAATCGGGTGAGGTCTATAGAGAACCGGGTGAGGTCTATAGAGAACCAGGTGAGGTCTATAGAGAACCAGGTGAGGTCTATAGAGAATCGGGTGAGGTCTATAGAGAATCGGGTGAGGTCTATAGAGAATCAGGTGAGGTCTATAGAGAATCAGGTGGGGTCTGTAGTGAATCAGGTGAGGTCTGTAGAGAATCAGGTGAGGTCTGTAGAGAATCAGGTGAGGTCTGTAGAGAATCAGGTGAGGTCTGTAGAGAATCAGGTGAGTGGTCTACATTACAGGTGAGGTCTATAGAGAATCAGGTGAGGTCTATACAGAATCAGGTGAGGTCTATAGAGAATCAGGTGATGTCTGTAGAGAATCAGGTGAGGTCTATAGAGAATCGGGTGAGGTCTATAGAGAATAGGGTGAGGTCTATAGAGAATCGGATGAGGTCTATAGAGAACCGGGTGAGGTCTATATAGAACCAAGTGAGGTCTACAGAGAACCGGGTGAGGTCTATAGAGAACCAGGTGAGGTCTATAGAGAATCGGGTGAGGTCTATAGTGAAACGGGTGACGTCAATAGAGAATCGGGTGAGGTCTATAGAGAATCGGGTGATGTGTATAGAGAATCAGGTGAGGTCTATAGAGAATCAGGTGAGGTCTATAGAGAATCAGGTGAGTGGTCTACATTACAGGTGAGGTCTATAGAGAATCAGGTGATGTCTGTAGAGAATCAGGTGATGTCTATAGAGAATCAGATGAGGTCTATAGAGAATCGGATGAGGTCTATAGAGAACCGGGTGAGGTCTATATAGAACCAAGTGAGGTCTATAGAGAACCGGGTGAGGTCTATAGAGAACCGGGTGAGGTCTATAGAGAACCAGGTGAGGTCTATAGAGAATCGGGTGAGGTCTATAGTGAAACGGGTGACGTCAATAGAGAATCGGGTGAGGTCTATAGAGAATCGGGTGATGTGTATAGAGAATCAGGTGAGGTCTATAGAGAATCAGGTGAGGTCTATAGAGAATCAGGTGAGTGGTCTACATTACAGGTGAGGTCTATAGAGAATCAGGTGAGGTCTATACAGAATCAGGTGAGGTCTATAGAGAATCAGGTGATGTCTGTAGAGAATCAGGTGATGTCTATAGAGAATCAGATGAGGTCTATAGAGAATCGGATGAGGTCTATAGAGAACCGGGTGAGGTCTATATAGAACCAAGTGAGGTCTATAGAGAACCGGGTGAGGTCTATAGAGAATCGGGTGAGGTCTATAGAGAACCAGGTGAGGTCTATAGAGAATCGGGTGAGGTCTATAGTGAAACGGGTGACGTCAATAGAGAATCGGGTGAGGTCTATAGAGAATCGGGTGATGTGTATAGAGAATCAGGTGAGGTCTATAGAGAATCAGGTGAGGTCTATAGAGAATCAGGTGAGTGGTCTACATTACAGGTGAGGTCTATAGAGAATCAGGTGAGGTCTATACAGAATCAGGTGAGGTCTATAGAGAATCAGGTGATGTCTGTAGAGAATCAGGTGATGTCTATAGAGAATCAGATGAGGTCTATAGAGAATCGGATGAGGTCTATAGAGAACCGGGTGAGGTCTATAGAGAACCAAGTGAGGTCTATAGAGAACCGGGTGAGGTCTATAGAGAACCGGGTGAGGTCTATAGAGAATCGGGTGAGGTCTATAGAGAATCAGGCGAGGCGAGGTCTATAGAGAATCAGGTGAGGTCTATAGAGAATCAGGTGAGTGGTCTACATTACAGGTGAGGTCTATAGAGAATCAGGTGAGGTCTATAGAGAACCAGGTGAGGTCTATAGAGAATCGGGTGAGGTCTATAGAGAACCGGGTGAGGTCTATAGAGAACCAGGTGAGGTCTATAGAGAATCGGGTGAGGTCTATAGAGAATCGGGTGAGGTCTATAGAGAATCAGGTGAGGTCTATAGAGAATCAGGTGGGGTCTGTAGTGAATCAGGTGAGGTCTGTAGAGAATCAGGTGAGGTCTGTAGAGAATCAGGTGAGGTCTGTAGAGAATCAGGTGAGGTCTGTAGAGAATCAGGTGAGTGGTCTACATTACAGGTGAGGTCTATAGAGAATCAGGTGAGGTCTATACAGAATCAGGTGAGGTCTATAGAGAATCAGGTGATGTCTGTAGAGAATCAGGTGAGGTCTATAGAGAATCGGGTGAGGTCTATAGAGAATCGGGTGAGGTCTATAGAGAATCGGATGAGGTCTATAGAGAACCGGGTGAGGTCTATATAGAACCAAGTGAGGTCTATAGAGAACCGGGTGAGGTCTATAGAGAACCAGGTGAGGTCTATAGAGAATCGGGTGAGGTCTATAGTGAAACCGGTGACGTCAATAGAGAATCGGGTGAGGTCTATAGAGAATCGGGTGATGTGTATAGAGAATCAGGTGAGGTCTATAGAGAATCAGGTGAGGTCTATAGAGAATCAGGTGAGTGGTCTACATTACAGGTGAGGTCTATAGAGAATCAGGTGATGTCTGTAGAGAATCAGGTGATGTCTATAGAGAATCAGATGAGGTCTATAGAGAATCGGATGAGGTCTATAGAGAACCGGGTGAGGTCTATATAGAACCAAGTGAGGTCTATAGAGAACCGGGTGAGGTCTATAGAGAACCGGGTGAGGTCTATAGAGAACCAGGTGAGGTCTATAGAGAACCGGGTGAGGTCTATAGTGAAACGGGTGACGTCAATAGAGAATCGGGTGAGGTCTATAGAGAATCGGGTGATGTGTATAGAGAATCAGGTGAGGTCTATAGAGAATCAGGTGAGGTCTATAGAGAATCAGGTGAGGTCTATAGAGAATCAGGTGAGTGGTCTAGATTACAGGTGAGGTCTATAGAGAATCAGGTGAGGTCTATAGAGAATCAGGTGAGGTCTATAGAGAATCAGGTGAGGTCTATAGAGAATCAGGTGAGAATCAGGTGAGTGGTCTATAGAGAATCAGGTGAGGTCTATAGAGAATCAGGTGAGGTCTATAGAGAACCAGGTGAGGTCTATAGAGAACTATAGAGAAGGTGAGGTCTATAGAGAACCGGGTGAGGTCTATAGAGAATCGGGTGAGGTCTATAGAGAATCGGGTGAGGTCGGGTGAGGTCTATAGGTGGGAGAATCGGGTGAGGTCTATAGAGAATCAGGTGAGGTCTATAGAGAATCAGGTGAGGTCTATAGAGAATCAGGTGAGGTCTATAGAGAATCAGGTGAGTGGTCAGGTGAGGTCTATAGAGAATCAGGTGAGGTCTATAGAGAATCAGGTGAGGTCTATAGAGAATCAGGTGAGGTCTATAGAGAATCAGGTGAGGTCTATAGAGAATCAGGTGAGGTCTATAGAGAATCAGGTGAGGTCTATAGAGAATCAGGTGAGGTCTATAGAGAACCAAGTGAGGTCTATGAGGTCTATAGAGAACCAGGTGAGGTCTATAGAGAATAGAGGAGTGAAACCGGTTGGGTGAGGTCTATAGAGAATCAGGTGAGTCTATAGAGAATCAGGTGACTATAGAGAATCAGGTGAGGTCTATAGAGAATCAGGTGATGAGGTCTATAGAGAATCAGGTGAGGTCTATAGAGAATCAGGTGAGGTCTATAGAGAATCAGATGAGGTCTATAGAATGAGGTCTATAGAGAATCAGGTGAGGTCTATAGAGAATCAGGTGAGGTCTATAGAGAATCAGGTGAGGTCTATAGAGAATCAGGTGAGGTCTATAGAGAGAATTGGGTGAGGTCTATAGAGAATCAGGTGGGTGAGGTCTATAGAGAATCAGGTGAGGTCTATAGAGAATCGGGTGAGGTCTATAGAGAATCAGGTGAGGTCTATAGAGAATCAGGTGAGGTCTATAGAGAATCAGAATCAGGTGTCTACATTACAGGTGAGGTCTATAGAGAATCAGGTGAGGTCTATAGAGAATCAGGTGAGGTCTATAGAGAATCAGGTGATGTCTGTAGAGAATCAGGTGATGTCTATAGAGAATCAGATGAGGTCTATAGAGAATCGGATGAGGTCTATAGAGAACCGGGTGAGGTCTATAGAGAGTGAGGTCTATAGAACCGGGTGAATCAGGTGAGGTCTATAGAGAATCGGGTGAGGTCTATAGAGAATCAGGTGAGGTCTATAGAGAATCAGGTGAGGTCTATAGAGAATCAGGTGAGTGGTCTACATTACAGGTGAGGTCTATAGAGAATCAGGTTGAGGTCTATAGAGAATCAGGTGAGGTCTATAGAGAATCAGGTGAGGTCTATAGAGAATCAGGTGAGGACTATAGAGAATCAGGTGAGGTCTATAGAGAATTGGGTGAGGTCTATAGAGAATCAGGTGAGGTCTATAGAGAACCAGAGTGAGGTCTATAGAGAATCAGGTGAGGTCTATAGAGAATCAGGTGAGGTCTATAGAGAATCAGGTGAGGTCTATAGAGAATCGGGTGAGGTCTATAGAGAATCAGGTGAGGTCTATAGAGAATCAGGTGAGTGGTCTGAGGTCTATAGAGAACAGGTGAGGTCTATAGATCAGGTGAGGTCTATGAATTGAGGTCTATAGAGAATCAGGTGAGGTCTATAGAGAATCAGGTGAGGTCTATAGAGAATCAGGTGAGGACTATAGAGAATCAGGTGAGGTCTATAGAGAATTGGGTGAGGTCTATAGAGAATCAGGTGAGGTCTATAGAGAATCAGGTGAGGGACTATAGAGAATCAGGTGAGGTCTATAGAGAATCAGGTGAGGTCTATAGAGAATCAGGTGAGGAATCAGGATCTATAGAGAATCAGGTGAGGTCTATAGAGAATCAGGTGAGGTCTATAGAGAATCAGATGAGGTAGATGAGGTCTATAGAGAATCAGGTGAGGTCTATAGAGAATCAGGTGAGGTCTATAGAGAATCAGGTGAGGTCTATAGAGAATCAGGTGAGGTCTATAGAGAATTGGGTGAGGTCTATAGAGAATCAGGTGAGTGGTCTACATTACAGGTGAGGTCTATAGAGAATCGGTTGAGGTCTATAGAGAATCAGGTGAGGTCTATAGAGAATCAGGTGAGGTCTATAGAGAATCAGGTGAGGTCTATAGAGAATCAGGTGAGGTCTATAGAGAATCGGGTGAGGTCTATAGAGAATCAGGTGAGTGGTCTACATTACAGGTGAGGTCTATAGAGGGATCAGATGAGGTCTATAGAGAATCAGGTGAGGTCTATAGAGAATCAGGTGAGGTCTATAGAGAACCAGGTGAGTGGTCTACATTACAGGTGAGGTCTATAGAGAATCAGGTGAGGTATATAGAGAATCGGATGAGGTCTATAGAGAACCAGGTGAGGTCTATAGAGAATCGGATGAGGTCTATAGAGAACCAGGTGAGGTCTATAGAGAACCAAGTGAGGTCTGTAGAGAACCAGGTGAGGTCTATAGGGAACCAGGTGAGGTCTATAGTGAATCGGGTGAGGTCTATAGTGAATCGGGTGAGGTCTAGAGTGAATCGGGTGAGGTCTATAGTGAATCGGGTGACGTCTATAGAGAATCGGGTGAGGTTTATAGAGAACCAGGTGAGTGGTCTACATTACAGGTGAGGTCTATAGAGAACCAGGTGAGGTCTATAGAGAACCAGGTGAGTGGTCTACATTACAGGTGAGGTCTATAGAGAATCAGGTGAGGTCTATAGAGAATCGGGTGAGGTCTGTAGAGAATCGGGTGAGGTCTATAGAGAATCGGGTGAGGTCTGTAGAGAATCGGGTGAGGTCTATAGAGAATCAGGTGAGGTCTATAAAGAACCAGGTGAGTGGTCTACATTACAGGTGAGGTATATAGAGAACCAGGTGAGGTCTATAGAGAATCGGGTGAGGTCTGTAGAGAATCGGGTGAGGTCTGTAGAGAATCGGGTGAGGTTTATAGAGAATCGGGTGAGGTCTGTAGAGAATCGGGTGAGGTCTATAGAGAAAAGGGTGAGGTCTATAGAGAACCAGGTGAGGTCTATAGAGAACCAGGTGAGGTCTATAGAGAACCAGGTGAGGTCTATAGAGAATCGGGTGAGGTCTATAGAGAACCAGGTGAGGTCTATAGAGAACCAGGTGAGGTCTATAGAGAACCAGGTGAGGTCTATAGAGAACCAGGTGAGGTCTATAGAGAACCAGGTGAGGTCGATAGAGAATCGGGTGAGGTCTATAGAGAATCAGGTGAGCTGTCTACATTACAGGTGAGCTGTCTACAGAGTCAGGTGAGGTCTATAGAGAACCGGGTGAGGTCTATAGAGAACCGGGTGAGGTGTATAGAGAACCAGGTGAGGTGTATGGTGAACCAGGTGAGGTCTACAGAGAATCGGGTGAGGTCTATAGAGAATCGGGTGAGGTCTATAGAGATTCGGGTTAGGTCTATAGAGAACCAGGTGAGTGGTCTACATTACAGGTGAGGTCTATAGAGAATCAGGTGAGGTCTATAGAGAATCAGGTGAGGTCTATAGAGAATCAGGTGAGGTTTATAGAGAATCAGGTGAGGTCTACAGAGAATCAGGTGAGGTCTAAAGAGAATCAGGTGAGGTTTATAGAGAATCAGGTGAGGTCTATAGAGAATCAGGTGAGGTCTATAGAGAATCAGGTGAGGTCTATAGAGAATCAGGTGAGGTCTATAGAGAAACAGGTGAGGTCTATAGAGAAACAGGTGAGGTCTATAGAGAAACAGATGAGGTCTATAGAGAAACAGGTGAGGTCTATAGAGAAACAGGTGAGGTCTACAGAGAAACAGGTGAGGTCTATAGAGAAACAGGTGAGGTCTATAGAGAAACAGGTGAGGTCTACAGAGTATCAGGTGAGGTCTACAGAGAATCAGGTGAGGTCTACAGAGAATCAGGTGAGGTCTACAGAGAATCAGGTGAGGCCTACAGAGAATCAGGTGAGGTCTACAGAGAACCAGGTGAGGTCTACAGAGAACCAGGTGAGGTCTACATTACAGGTGAGGTCTACAGAGAATCAGGTGATGTCTATACGGAATCAGGTGAGTGGTCTACATTACAGGTGAGGTCTACAGAGGATCAGGTGAGGTCTACAGAGAATCAGGTGAGGTCTACAGAGAATCAGGTGAGGTCTACAGAGAATCAGGTGAGGTCTACAGAGAATCAGGTGAGGTCTACAGAGAATCAGGTGAGGTCTACAGAGAATTAGGTGAGGTCTACCGAGAATCAGGTGAAGTCTATCGAGAAACAGGTGAGGTCTACAGAGTATCAGGTGAGGTCTACAGAGAATCAGGTGAGTGGTCTACATTACATGTGAGGTCTATAGAGAATCAGGTGAGTGGTCTACATTACAGGTGAGGTCTACAGAGAATCAGGTGAGGTCTACAGAGAATCAGGTGAGGTCTACAGAGAATCAGGTGAGGCCTACAGAGAATCAGGTGAGGCCTACAGAGAATCAGGTGAGGCCTACAGAGAATCAGGTGAGGTCTACAGAGAACCAGGTGAGGTCTACAGAGAACCAGGTGAGGTCTACAGAGAACCAGGTGAGGTCTACAGAGAACCAGGTGAGGTCTGTAGAAAATCAGGTGAGGTTTATAGAGAATCAGGTGAGGTCTACATTACAGGTGAGGTCTACAGAGAATCAGGTGAGGTCTACAGAGAATCAGGTGAGGTCTACAGAGAATCAGGTGAGGTCTACAGAGAATCAGGTGAGGTCTAAAGAGAATCAGGTGAGGTCTACAGAGAATCAGGTGAGGTCTACAGAGAATCAGGTGAGGTCTACAGAGAATCAGGTGAGGTCTACAGAGAATCAGGTGAGGTCTACAGAGAATCAGGTGAGGTCTATAGAGAATCAGGTGAGGTCTATCGAGAAACAGGTGAGGTCTATCGAGAAACAGGTGAGGTCTATAGAGAATCAGGTGAGGTCTATAGAGAATCAGGTGAGGTCTACAGAGAATCAGGTGAGGTCTACAGAGAATCAGGTGAGGTCTACAGAGAATCAGGTGAGGTCTGCAGAGAATCAGGTGAGGTCTACAGAGAATCAGGTGAGTGGTCTACATTACATGTGAGGTCTATAGAGAATCAGGTGAGTGGTCTACATTTCAGGTGAGGTCTATCGAGAATCAGGTGAGGTCTATAGAGAATCAGGTGAGGTCTATCGAGAATCAGGTGAGGTCTATCGAGAATCAGGTGAGGTCTATAGAGAATCAGGTGAGGTCTATCGAGAATCAGGTGAGGTCTGCAGAGAATCAGGTGAGGTCTATAGAGAATCAGGTGAGGTCTATCGAGAATCAGGTGAGGTCTATCGAGAATCAGGTGAGGTCTATCGAGAATCAGGTGAGGTCTATCGAGAAACAGGTGAGGTCTAACGAGAAACAGGTGAGGTCTACAGAGAATCAGGTGAGGTCTACAGAGAATCAGGTGAGGTCTACAGAGAATAAGGTGAGGTCTATCGAGAATCAGGTGAGGTCTACAGAGAATAAGGTGAGGTCTACAGTGAAGCAGGTGAGGTCTGCAGAGAATCAGGTGAGGTCTACAGTGAAGCAGGTGAGGTCTACAGAGAAGCATGTGAGTGGTCTACATTACAGGTGAGGTCTCTAGAGAATCAGGTGAGTCTCGCTGTTGAACCTCATCCTTATACAGGTATCTCAGCTTTTTTCTCTGTTTATTCACCTGTCTCTGTACCTCTTGGAGTGAATTCCTGGAGGAAACACTTTTTTCCTCTTGTATTGCACCACTTTAACTGGTTTTAGAGGTTAATCAGCAGAGATCTCCTACAGCCCTATTACCATTAGAGTTATCAATAGTTACCGATGGTCATGAGTCAGTTATAATCTTACTACACCTCTGTCTGAACGGGAATTATCCTAGCATCCATGTATCTCCCAGAACCCTAGCAACCTTAGTCTGTCTGGTCTGGGAGGTCTGGTCATTAGGGTTATTTAGTCTGGTCTGGGAGGTCTGGTCATTAGGGTTATTTAGTCTGGTCTGGGAGGTCTGGTCATTAGGGTTAGTTAGTCTGGTCTGGGAGGTCTAGTCATTAGGGTAAGGTCACAGCCCTGTATAATGATTCAGAGGCATGCTCAGCCCTGTATAGTGATTCAGAGGCATGCTCAGCCCTGTATAGTGATTCAGAGGCATGCTCCCTCCTGCCTGTCACAGCCCTGTATAGTGATTCAGAGGCATGCCCAGCCCTGTATAGTGATTCAGAGACATGCCCAGCCCTGTATAGTGATTCGGAGGCATGCTCCCTCCTGCCTGTCCCAGCCCTGTATAGTGATTCAGAGGCATGCTCCCTCCTGCCTGTCCCAGTCCTGTATAGTGGTTCAGAGGCATGCCCAGCCCTGTATAGTGATTCAGAGGCATGCTCCCTCCTGCCTGTCACAGCCCTGTATAGTGATTCAGATACATGCCCAGCCCTGTATAGTGATTCAGAGACATGCCCAGCCCTGTATAGTGATTCAGAGACATGCCCAGTCCTGTATAGTGATTCAGAGACATGCCCAGTCCTGTATAGTGATTCAGAGGTATGCCCAGTCCTGTATAGTGATTCAGAGACATGCCCAGCCCTGTATAGTGATTCAGAGACATGCCCAGTCCTGTGTAGTGATTCAGAGGCATGCCCCGCCTGCCTGTCACAGCCCTGTATAGTGATTCAGAGGCATGCCCCTCCTGCCTGTCACAGCCCTGTATAGTGATTCAGAGACATGCCCAGTCCTGTATAGTGATTCAGAGGCATGCCCAGCCCTGTATAGTGATTCAGAGACATGCCCAGTCCTGTATAGTGATTCAGAGGCATGCTCCCTCCTGCCTGTCCCAGTCCTGTATAGTGATTCAGAGACATGCCCAGTCCTGTATAGTGATGCAGAGGCATGCCCAGCCCTGTATAGTGATTCAGAGGCATGCCCCTCCTGCCTGTCACAGCCCTGTATAGTGATTCAGAGGCATGCCCCTCCTGCCTGTCACAGCCCTGTATAGTGATTCAGAGACATGCCCAGCCCTGTATAGTGATTCAGAGACATGCCCAGCCCTGTATAGTGATTCAGAGACATGCCCAGCCCTGTATAGTGATTCAGAGACATGCCCAGCCCTGTATAGTGATTCAGAGACATGCCCAGCCCTGTATAGTGATTCAGAGGTATGCCCAGTCCTGTATAGTGATTCAGAGGCATGCTCCCTCCTGCCTGTCCCAGTCCTGTATAGTGATTCAGAGACATGCCCAGCCCTGTATAGTGATTCAGAGGCATGCCCCTCCTGCCTGTCACAGCCCTGTATAGTGATTCAGAGACATGCCCAGTCCTGTATAGTGATTCAGAGACATGCCCAGCCCTGTATAGTGATTCAGAGGCATGCCCCTCCTGCCTGTCACAGCCCTGTATAGTGATTCAGAGACATGCCCAGTCCTGTATAGTGATTCAGAGGCATGCCCCTCCTGCCTGTCACAGCCCTGTATAGTGATTCAGAGACATGCCCAGTCCTGTATAGTGATTCAGAGACATGCCCAGCCCTGTATAGTGATTCAGAGACATGCCCAGCCCTGTATAGTGATTCAGAGGCATGCCCCTCCTGCCTGTCACAGCCCTGTATAGTGATTCAGAGACATGCCCAGCCCTGTATAGTGATTCAGAGGTATGCCCAGTCCTGTATAGTGATTCAGAGGTATGCCCAGTCCTGTATAGTGATTCAGAGACATGCCCAGTCCTGTATAGTGATTCAGAGGCATGCCCCTCCTGCCTGTCCCAGTCCTGTATAGTGATTCAGAGACATGCTACCTCCTGCCTGTCACAGTCCTGTATAGTGATTCAGAGACATGCCCAGCCCTGTATAGTGATTCAGAGACATGCCCAGTCCTGTATAGTGATTCAGAGGCATGCTACCTCCTGCCTGTCCCAGTCCTGTATAGTGATTCAGAGACATGCTACCTCCTGCCTGTCACAGTCCTGTATAGTGATTCAGAGACATGCCCAGCCCTGTATAGTGATTCAGAGACATGCCCAGTCCTGTATAGTGATTCAGAGGCATGCCCCTCCTACCTGTCACAGCCCTGTATAGTGATTCAGAGGCATGCCCCTCCTGCCTGTCCCAGTCCTGTATAGTGATTCAGAGGCATGCCCCTCCTGCCTGTCACAGCCCTGTATAGTGATTCAGAGACATGCCCAGTCCTGTATAGTGATTCAGAGGATGCTACCTCCTGTCTGTCACAGTCCTGTATAGCCCTGGCATGATGACTGGCCGTGCTGCCTGCGGCTATGGAACCCTGACCTGTTCACCGGACGTGCTACCTGTCCCAGACCTGCTGTTTTCAACTCTCTAGAGACAGCAGGAGTGGTAGAGATACTCTCCATGATCGGCTATGAAAAGCCAACTGACATTTACTCCTGAGGTGCTGGCCTGTTGCACTCGACAACTACTGTGATTATTATTATTTGAACATGCTGGTCATTTATGAACATTTGAACATCTTGGCCATGTTCTGTTATTATCTCTACCCGGCACAGTCAGAAGAGGACTGGCCACCCCTCATAGCCTGGTTCCTTTCTAGGTTTCTTCTTAGGTTTTGGCCTTTCTAGGGAGTTTTTCCTAGCCACTGTGCTTCTACACCTGCATTGCTTGCTGTTTGGGGTTTTAGGCTGGGTTTCTGTACAGCACTTTGAGACATCAGCTGATGTAAGAAGGGCTATATAAAAACATTTGATTTGATATAGTGGTCCATTCTCCATCCTGCCTTTCACAGCCCTGTATAATGGTTCAGAGATATGCTCCTTCCATCCCTCCTGAAAGCTGAAATAAAAGAGAAGAATAAAGGAGGACGTAAAGAACTCTGGTCAGCTCATACATTAATCAGAGAGGTAAACAGTTGTTCCTCTGACACCTGGCAGGGTTAATGCTCGAGACCCCGGGGTAATTACAGCCTCCTTTACCCCCCATGCCCTCCCCCCAGCACCAACCCGACCTGAACAGCCACTCACATGAAAGCCTGTGATTAGTAAGGAAATGGTAATTAGCAGAAACATTTGTGGAAGGCGGTCTCAACTTAACTGGGAGCAGAGAGGGAACGGAGAGGGGGAGGAGAGAAGAGGGGCTGAGGCCTGATTGGAGTGTTCCCCAGGGGGAGGAGGGTCATGGGTCAGCCCTACACCAAATTAGTAGTGTCTGTTATTGGAAACCCAAATAAAGAGGCAGCAGCAGAAAATTATTTCTCCAAAGCTGAGACTCCCTCCTGTCCGCCTCGGCAGGAATTACTGGGAGGCCACTGCGCAATTAGTGGTTTGTTGCTTTTAGACTGAAATATTGCCATAATTCATAGCTTTCAAACCATTTCATTGGGAAGATGTATGGCATGATATGGCAATATGTTACCCAAGAGGATACCAGGCAGTAACAGAACAGTCAGGACAGAGGATACCAGGCAGTAACAGAACAGTCAGGACAGAGGATACCAGGCAGGAACAGAACAGTCAGGACAGAGGATGCCAGGCAGTAACAGAACAGTCAGGACAGAGGATACCAGGCAGTAACAGAACAGTCAGGACAGAGGATACCAGGCAGTAACAGAACAGTCAGGACAGAGGATACCAGGCAGTAACAGAACAGTCAGGACAGAGGATACCAGGCAGTAACAGAACAGTCAGGACAGAGGATACCAGGCAGTAACAGAACAGTCAGGACAGAGGATACCAGGCAGGAACAGAACAGTCAGGACAGAGGATACCAGGCAGTAACAGAACAGTCAGGATAGAGGATACCAGGCAGTAACAGAACAGTCAGGACAGAGGATACCAGGCAGTAACAGAACAGTCAGGACAGAGGATATCAGGCAGTAACAGAACAGTCAGGACAGAGGATACCAGCCAGGAACAGAACAGTCAGGACAGAGGATACCAGGCAGTAACAGAACAGTCAAGACAGAGGATACCAGGCAGGAACAGAACAGTCAGGACAGAGGATACCAGGCAGTAACAGAACAGTCAGGACAGAGGATACCAGGCAGTAACAGAACAGTCAGGACAGAGGATACCAGGCAGTAACAGAACAGTCAGGACAGAGGATACCAGGCAGTAACAGAACAGTCAGGACAGAGGATACCAGGCAGTAACAGAACAGTCAGGACAGAGGATATCAGGCAGTAACAGAACAGTCAGGACAGAGGATACCAGGCAGGAACAGAACAGTCAGGACAGAGGATACCAGGCAGTAACAGAACAGTCAAGACAGAGGATACCAGGCAGGAACAGAACAGTCAGGACAGAGGATACCAGGCAGTAACAGAACAGTCAGGACAGAGGATACCAGGCAGTAACAGAACAGTCAGGACAGATGATACCAGGCAGTAACAGAACAGTCAGGACAGAGGATACCAGGCAGTAACAGAACAGTCAAGACAGAGGATACCAGGCAGGAACAGAACAGTCAGGACAGAGGATACCAGGCAGTAACAGAACAGTCAGGACAGATGATACCAGGCAGTAACAGAACAGTCAGGACAGAGGATACCAGGCAGTAACAGAACAGTCAGGACAGAGGATACCAGGCTGTAACAGAACAGTCAGGACAGAGGATACCAGGCAGTATAACAGTCAAGACAGAGGATACCAGGCAGGAACAGAACAGTCAGGACAGAGGATACCAGGCAGTAACAGAACAGTCAGGACAGAGGATACCAGGCAGTAACAGAACAGTCAGGACAGAGGATACCAGGCAGTAAAAGAACAGTCAGGACAGAGGATACCAGGCAGGAACAGAACAGTCAGGACAGAGGATACCAGGCAGTATAACAGTCAAGACAGAGGATACCAGGCAGGAACAGAACAGTTAGGACAGAGGATACCAGGCAGTAACAGAACAGTCAGGACAGAGGATACCAGGCAGGAACAGAACAGTCAGGACAGAGGATACCAGGCAGTATAACAGTCAAGACAGAGGATACCAGGCAGGAACAGAACAGTCAGGACAGAGGATACCAGGCAGGAACAGAACAGTCAGGACAGAGGATACCAGGCAGTAACAGAACAGTCAAGACAGAGGATACCAGGCAGGAACAGAACAGTCAGGACAGAGGATACCAGGCAGTAACAGAACAGTCAGGACAGAGGATACCAGGCAGTAACAGAACAGTCAGGACAGAGGATACCAGGCAGTAACAGAACAGTCAGGACAGAGGATACCAGGCAGTATAACAGTCAAGACAGAGGATACCAGGCAGGAACAGAACAGTCAGGACAGAGGATACCAGGCAGGAACAGAACAGTCAGGACAGAGGATACCAGGCAGTAACAGAACAGTCAAGACAGAGGATACCAGGCAGGAACAGAACAGTCAGGACAGAGGATACCAGGCAGTAACAGAACAGTCAGGACAGAGGATACCAGGCAGTAACAGAACAGTCAGGACAGAGGATACCAGGCAGTAACAGAACAGTCAGGACAGAGGATACCAGGCAGTAACAGAACAGTCAGGACAGAGGATATCAGGCAGTAACAGAACAGTCAGGACAGAGGATACCAGGCAGTAACAGAACAGTCAGGACAGAGGATACCAGGCAGTAACAGAACAGTCAGGACAGAGGATACCAGGCAGTAACAGAACAGTCAAGACAGAGGATACCAGGCAGTAACAGAACAGTCAGGAAAGAGGATACCAGGCAGTAACAGAACAGTCAGTACAGAGGATACCAGGCAGGAACAGAACAGTCAGGACAGAGGATACCAGGCAGTAACAGAACAGTCAGGACAGAGGATACCAGGCAGTAACAGAACAGTCAGGACAGAGGATACCAGGCAGTAACAGAACAGTCAGGACAGAGGATACCAGGCAGTAACAGAACAGTCAGGACAGAGGATACCAGGCAGTAACAGAACAGTCAGGACAGAGGATACCAGGCAGTACCAGAACAGTCAGGACAGAGGATACCAGGCAGGAACAGAACAGTCAGGACAGAGGATACCAGGCAGGAACAGAACAGTCAGGACAGAGGATACCAGGCAGTAACAGAACAGTCAAGACAGAGGATACCAGGCAGTAACAGAACAGTCAAGACAGAGGATACCAGGCAGGAACAGAACAGTCAGGACAGAGGATACCAGGCAGGAACAGAACAGTCAGGACAGAGGATACAAGGGAGTAACAGAACAGTCAGGAAAGAGGATACAAGGGAGTAACAGAACAGTCAGGACAGAGGATACCAGGCAGGAACAGAACAGTCAGGACAGAGGATACCAGGCAGTAACAGAACAGTCAGGACAGAGGATACCAGGCAGTAACAGAACAGTCAAGACAGAGGATACCAGGCAGTAACGGAACAGTCAGGACAGAGGATACCAGGCAGTAACAGAACAGTCAGGACAGAGGATACCAGGCAGTAACAGAACAGTCAGGACAGAGGATATCAGGCAGTAACAGAACAGTCAGGACAGAGGATACCAGGCAGGAACAGAACAGTCAGGACAGAGGATACCAGGCAGTAACAGAACAGTCAGGACAGAGGATACCAGGCAGTAACAGAACAGTCAAGACAGAGGATACCAGGCAGGAACAGAACAGTCAGGACAGAGGATACCAGGCAGTAACAGAACAGTCAAGACAGAGGATACCAGGCAGTAACAGAACAGTCAGGACAGAGGATACCAGGCAGTAACAGAACAGTCAGGACAGAGGATACCAGGCAGTAACAGAACAGTCAGGACAGAGGATACCAGGCAGGAACAGAACAGTCAGGACAGAGGATACCAGGCAGTAACAGAACAGTCAGGACAGAGGATACCAGGCAGTAACAGAACAGTCAAGACAGAGGATACCAGGCAGTAACAGAACAGTCAGGACAGAGGATACCAGGCAGTAACAGAACAGTCAGGAAAGAGGATACAAGGGAGTAAAAACCATTTGTTTCTACGTGGGTTGAAATATAATGTCATGTAATAATATATACCGTTTAGCAGTCACTTTAATCCAAAGCAACTCAGTCATGCGTACATTTAACATATGGGTGGTCCCAGGAATCAAACCCATGTGTTACAAGCACCATGCTCTACCAGCTGAGCTGCAAAGGACCATGTAATCTTTCCAATGTATTGTCATGTAATGTTGCTGCTCTGGTAAGTACAGTGTAATGCCTTTCTTGCAATCTCAAAACCCAACAATGCAGTAGTAAATAACAATGTAATATTTGAAAAAACACAGGAAAAATTAGAAGAAAAATGAAGAACATTAAGTAAGTTAACAATTTTCAGGGTATTTTTTTTAAATATTTTAACACTTGTATTTTCATCAACATTTATAATGAGTATTTCTGTAAATTGATGTGGTTCTCTGCAAAATCACCAGATGTTTTTGGAACTACTGAAAACGCGCCAATGTATACTGAGATTTTTTGATATACATTTCAAGCAAAACATGTATTGTGTAACATGAAGTCCTATGAGTGTCATCTGATGAAGATCATCAAAGGTTAGTGATTCATTTTATCTCTGTTTCTGCTTTTTGTGACTCCTCTCTTTGGCTGGACAAATGGCTGTGTTTTTCTGTGGCTTGGCTCTGACCTAACATAATCATTTGTGGAGCTTTCGCAGTAAAGCCTATTTGAAATCAGACACTGTGGTGGGATTAACAACAGGAATACCTTAAAAATGGTATAAGATACTTGTATGTTTGAGGAATGTTAATTATGAGATTTCTGTTTTGAATTTGGCGCCCTGCACTTTCACTGGCTGCTGTCATATCGATCCCGTTAATGGGAATTCAGCCCTTAGAAATTTTAAGAACAAATTCTTATTTATAATGATGGCCTACCTGGGAACAGTGGGTTAAGTGCCTTGTTCAGGGGCAGAACAACATAATTTTATTGTCAGCTCGGGGATTCGACCCAGCAACGTTTCAGTTAATGGCCCAACACCCCAACAACTAGGCTACCTGGCGCCCCATGTACCCCTGCACATGGACTCATTACCAATATCCTGTGTATATAGCCACGTTATTACCTCGTACCCCTGCACATGGACTCATTACTGGTACCCTGTGTATATAGCCACGTTATTACCTGATACTCCTGCACATGGACTCATTACTGGTACCCTGTGTATATAGCCACGTTATTACCTGATACCCCTGCACATGGACTCATTACTGGTACCCTGTGTATATAGCCACGTTATTACCTGATACCCCTGCACATGGACTCATTACTGCTACCCTGTGAATATAGCCAAGTTATCAATACCCATTGTGTATTTATTATTGGGTTTATTATTTTTCTATTGTCTCTTTATTTTCTCTCTGCATTGTTGGGAAGCACCCATAAGTAAGAATTTCATTATTAATCAACACCTGTTGTTTACAAAGTATGTGACAAATATCACTTTGAATATTGTATCAATACAACTCATGTCGCTACAAAGATACAGGTGCCCTTCCTAACTCAGTTCCCGGAGAGGAAGGAAACCGCTCAGGGATTTCACCATGAGGTCAATGGTGATTTTAAAACATTTACAGAGTTGAATGGTTGTGATAGGAGAACTGAGGATGGATCAGCAACATTGTAGTTACTCCACAATACTAACCTAAATAACAGAACGAAAAGGAAGCCTGTACAGAATACAAATATTCCAAAACATGCCTCCTGTTTGCAATAAGGCTGCGTTGAAACAAAGACCCAAGACCAGCTCAGTTAATCCCTACCATTGTGACAACGAGTCATTATAAGGTTGCATCAAATGTACATTATCCTAGGGGCATTGACAAACACAATGTAAGTAACTTACTTTATGTCACCCTAATTGCCCTGAATATCTTGTTAATCCTACAGCTATTGTGTGCAGTAATCATGTATCAATACAACTCATGTCGCTACAAAGATACAGGTGCCCTTCCTAACTCAGTTCCCAGAGAGGAAGGAAACCGTTCAGGGATTTCACAATCTGGCCAATAGTTACTTTAAAACCTTTCCAGAGTCATCATGCTCGTGCTCCTAGACCTTAGTGCTGCTTTTGATACCATCGATCACCACATTCTTTTGGAGAGATTGGAAACCCAAATTGGTCTACACGGACAAGTTCTGGCCTGGTTTAGATCTTATCTGTCGGAAAGATATCAGTTTGTCTCAACTGTAAATGTTGGTGTTCCTCAAGGTTCCGTTTTAGGACCACTATTATTTTCACTATATATTTTAACTCTTGGTGATGTCATTCGAAAACATAATGTTAACTTTCACTGCTATGCGGATGACACACAGCTTACATTTCAATGAAACATGGTGAAGCCCCAAAATTGCCCTCGCTAGAAGCCTGTGTTTCAGACATAAGGAAGTGGATGGCTGCAAACTTTTTACTTTTAAACTCGGACAAAACAGAGATGCTTGTTGTAGGTCCCAAGAAACAAAGAGATCTTCTGTTGAATCTGACAATTAATCTTAATGGTTGTACAGTCGTCTCAAATAAACTGAAGGATCTCTGCGTTACTCTGGACCCTGATCTCACTTTTGACGAACATATCAAGACTGTTTGAAGGACAGCTTTTTTCCATCTACGTTACATTATGAAAATCTGAAACTTTGTTGTAAATGATGCAGAAAAATTAATCCATGCTTTTGTTACTTCTAGCTTAGACTACTGCAATGCTCTACTTTCCGGCTACCCGGATAAAGCACTAAATACACTTCACTTAGTGGTAAATATGGCTGCTAGAATCCTGACTAGAACCAAACAAATGTGATCATATTACTCCAGTGCTAGCCTCCCTACACTGGCTTCCTGTTAAGGCAAGGGCTGATTTCAAGGTTTTACTGCTAACTTACAAAGCATTACATGGGCTTGCTGCTACCTATCTTTCCGATTTGTTCCTGCCCTACATACCTACATGTACGCTACGGTCACAAGACGCAGGCCTCCTAATTGCCCCAAGAATTTCTAAGCAAACAGCTGGAGGCAGGGCTTTCTCCTATAGAGCTCCATTTCTATGGAATGGTCTGCCTGCCCATGTGAGAGACGCAGACTCTCTCAACCTTTAAGTCTTTACTGAAGACTCATCTCTTCAGTAGGTCATATGATTGAGTGTAGTCTGGCCCAGGAGTGTGAAGGTGAACGGAAAGGCTCTGGAGCAACGAACTGCCCTCGCTGTCTCTGCCTGGCCGGATCCCGTCTCTCCATTGGGATTCTCTACCTCTAACCCTATTACAGGGGCTAAGTCACTGGCTTACTGGTGCTCTTCCATGCCGTCCCTAGGAGGGGTGCGTCACTTGAGTGGGTTGAGTCACTGACGTGATCTTCCTGTCTGGGTTGGCGCCCCCCCTTGGGTTGTGCCGTGGCGGAGATCTTTGTGGGCTATACTCGGCCTTGTCTCAGGATGGTAAGTTGGTGGTTGAAGATACCCCTCTAGTGGTGTGGGCGCTGTGCTTTGGCAAAGTGGGTGGGGTTATATCCTGCCTGTTTGGCCTTGTCCGGGGGTATCATCGGATGGGGCCACAGTGTCTCCTGACCCCTCCTGTCTCAGCCTCCAGTATTTATGCTGCAATAGTTTGTTCTCAGGGGGGCTAGGGTAAGTCTGTTATATATGGAGTACTTCTCCTGTCTTATCCGGTGTCCTGTGTGAATTTAAGTAGCTCTCTCTAATTCTCTCTCTCGGAGGAGGACCTGAGCCCTAGGACCATGCCTCGGGACTACCTGGCATGATGACTCCTTGCTGTCCCCAGTTCACCTGGCCGTGCTGCTGCTCCAGTTTCAACTGTTCTGCCTGTGGCTATGGAACCCTGACCTGTTCACCGGACGTGCTACCTGTCACAGAACTGCTGTTTTCAACTCTCAAGAGATAGCAGGAGTGGTAGAGATACTCTCAATTATCGTCTATGAAAAGCCAACTGACATTTACTCCTGAGGTGCTGACTAGTTGCACCCTCGACAACTACTGTGATTATTATTAATTGACCATGCTGGTCATTTATGAACATCTTGGCCATGTTCTGTTATAATCTCCACCCGGCACAGCCAGAAGAGGACTGGCCACCCCACATAGCCTGGTTCCTCTCTAGGTTTCTTCCTAGGTTTTGGCCTTTCTAGGGAGTTTTTCCTAGCCACCATGCTTCTACACCTGCATTGCTTGCTGTTTGTGGTTTTAGGTTGGGTTTCTGTACAGCACTTTGAGATATCAGCTGATGTAAGAAGGGCTATATAAATACATTTGATTTGATATGCCTTTGAACCAGAGTTATACTGTTCGCACTGAGGCGGTGTGCATTAGTAAGAAGACCACTTTATGCAGCTCACCCTGCACTATCAGCTCCAATGTAAATAACATGAGCATGTCTACTTCTGATAAGCTTCCCAGTAAAAGCATTCAAAACAATCAAGCAACCTAGAAAAGTGCTAAAATAAGCCCATGTTAACATATGTAGCCTAAGAAACAAGGTCCATGAAGTCAATAACTTGCTTGTAACAGATGACATTCATATTCTGACTATCTCTGAAACTCACTTAGATGACACCTTTGATGATACAGTGGTAGCAATACATGGTTATAACATCTACAGAAAAGACAGAAATGCCAACGCTGTGGTCTATATTAAGAACCACATTCCTGTTAAAGCAGGGCTGATCAATCCTCTTCCTGGAGATCTACTGTCCTGTAGGTTTTCAGTCCAACCCTCTTCCTGGAGATCTATTGTCCTGTAGGTTTACAGCCCAACCCTCTTCCTGGAGATCTATTGTCCTGTAGGTTTACAGCCCAACCCTCTTCCTGGAGATCTATTGTCCTGTAGGTTTACAGCCCAACCCTCTTCCTGGAGATCTACTGTCCTGTAGGTTTTCAGTCCAACCCTCTTCCTGGAGATCTACTGTCCTGTAGGTTTACAGCCCAACCCTCTTCCTGGAGATCTACTGTCCTGTAGGTTTACAGCCCAACCCTCTTCCTGGAGAACTACTGTCCTGTAGGTTTAGTGGAAATAGTGTCTATGTTGCTGTATTCAACTAGTCTAGTGGTAAATAGTGTCTATGTTGCTGTATTCAACTAGTCTAGTGGTAAATAGTGTCTATGTTGCTGTATTCAACTAGTCTAGTGGTAAATAGTGTCTATGTTGCTGTATTCAACTAGTCTAGTGGTAAATAGTGTCTATGTTGCTGTATTCAACTAGTCTAGTGGTAAATAGTGTCTATGTTGCTGTATTCAACTAGTCTAGTGGTAAATAGTGTCTATGTTGCTGTATTCAACTAGTCTAGTGGTAAATAGTGTCTATGTTGCTGTATTCAACTAGTCTAGTGGTAAATAGTGTCTATGTTGCTGTATTCAACTAGTCTAGTGGTAAATAGTGTCTATGTTGCTGTATTCAACTAGTCTAGTGGTAAATAGTGTCTATGTTGCTGTATTCAACTAGTCCTGTTGCTCTAAATGTAGCGTGGGACGTGGTATTTTGTATTTTTCTATTTCACCTTTATTTAACCAGGTAGACTAGTTGAGAACAGGTTCTCATTTGCAACTGCAACCTGGCCAAGATAAAGCATAGCAGTTCGACACATACAACAACACAGAGGAAAAAACTAAACATACAGTCAATAATACAGTAGAACAAAATGTCTATATACAGGGAGTGCAGGTAAGACAAGGGAGGTAAGGTTAGTTAACAGAGTCGAAATTGGTAGCATCCTATATAATGTGTCAGTGATGTTGGTAGCATCCTATATAATGTGTCAGTGATGTTGGTAGTGATGTTGGTAGCAGCCTATATAATGTGTCAGTGATGTTGGTAGCATCCTATATAATGTGTCAGTGATGTTGGTAGCATCCTATATAATGTGTCAGTGATGTTGGTAGCAGCCTATATAATGTGTCAGTGATGTTGGTAGCAGCCTATATAATGTGTCAGTGATGTTGGTAGCATCCTATATAATGTGTCAGTGATGTTGGTAGCATCCTATATAATGTGTCAGTGATGTTGGTAGCAGCCTATATAATGTGTCCGTGATGTTGGTAGCATCCTATATAATGTGTCAGTGATGTTGGTAGTGATGTTGGTAGCATCCTATATAATGTGTCAGTGATGTTGGTAGCATCCTATATAATGTGTCAGTGATGTTGGTAGCATCCTATATAATGTGTCAGTGATGTTGGTAGCATCCTATATAATGTGTCAGTGATGTTGGTAGCATCCTATATAATGTGTCAGTGATGTTGGTAGCAGCCTATATAATGTGTCGTGATGTTGGTAGCATCCTATATAATGTGTCAGTGATGTTGGTAGCATCCTATATAATGTGTCAGTGATGTTGGTAGCATCCTATATAATGTGTCAGTGATGTTGGTAGCATCCTATATAATGTGTCAGTGATGTTGGTAGCATCCTATATAATGTGTCAGTGATGTTGGTAGCATCCTATATAATGTGTCAGTGATGTTGGTAGCATCCTATATAATGTGTCAGTGATGTTGGTAGCATCCTATATAATGTGCAGTGATGTTGGTAGCATCCTATATAATGTGTCAGTGATGTTGGTAGCATCCTATATAATGTGTCAGTGATGTTGGTAGCATCCTATATAATGTGTCAGTGATGTTGGTAGCATCCTATATAATGTGTCAGTGATGATGTTGTGTCAGTGATGTTGGTAGCATCCTATATAATGTGTCAGTGATGTTGGTAGCATCCTATATAATGTGTCAGTGATGTTGGTAGCATCCTATATAATGTAGTCAGTGATGTTGGTAGCATCCTATATAATGTGTCAGTGATGTTGGTAGCATCCTATATAATGTGTCAGTGATGTTGGTAGCATCCTATATAATGTGTCAGTGATGTTGGTAGCAGCCTATATAATGTGTCAGTGATGTTGGTAGCATCCTATATAATGTGTCAGTGATGTTGGTAGCATCCTATATAATGTGTCAGTGATGTTGGTAGCATCCTATATAATGTGTCAGTGATGTTGGTAGCATCCTATATAAATGTCAGTGATGTTGGTAGCAGCCTATATAATGTGTCCAGTGATGTTGGTAGCATCCTATATAATGTGTCAGTGATGTTGGTAGCATCCTATATAATGTGTCAGTGATGTTGGTAGCATCCTATATAATGTGTCAGTGATGTTGGTAGCATCCTATATAATGTGTCAGTGATGTTGGTAGCATCCTATATAATGTGTCAGTGATGTTGGTAGCATCCTATATAATGTGTCAGTGATGTTGGTAGCATCCTATATAATGTGTCAGTGATGTTGGTAGCATCCTATATAATGTGTCAGTGATGTTGGTAGCATCCTATATAATGTGTCAGTGATGTTGGTAGCATCCTATATAATGTGTCAGTGATGTTGGTAGCATCCTATATAATGTGTCAGTGATGTTGGTAGCAGCCTATATAATGTGTCAGTGATGTTGGTAGCAGCCTATATAATGTGTCAGTGATATAATGTGTCAGTGATGTTGGTAGCATCCTATATAATGTGTCAGTGATGTTGGTAGCATCCTATATAATGTGTCAGTGATGTTGGTAGCATCCTATATAATGTGTCAGTGATGTTGGTAGCATCCTATATAATGTGTCAGTGATGTCAGTGATGTTGGTAGCATCCTATATAATGTGTCAGTGATGTTGGTAGCATCCTATATAATGTGTCAGTGATGTTGGTAGCATCCTATATAATGTGTCAGTGATGTTGGTAGCATCCTATATAATGTGTCAGTGATGTTGGTAGCATCCTATATAATGTGTCAGTGATGTTGGTAGCATCCTATATAATGTGTCAGTGATGTTGGTAGCATCCTATATAATGTGTCAGTGATGTTGGTAGCATCCTATATAATGTGTCAGTGATGTTGGTAGCATCCTATATAATGTGTCAGTGATGTTGGTAGCATCCTATATAATGTGTCAGTGATGTTGGTAGCATCCTATATAATGTGTCAGTGATGTTGGTAGCATCCTATATAATGTGTCAGTGATGTTGGTAGCATCCTATATAATGTGTCAGTGATGTTGGTAGCATCCTATATAATGTGTCAGTGATGTTGGTAGCATCCTATATAATGTGTCAGTGATGTTGGTAGCAGCCTATATAATGTGTCAGTGATGTTGGTAGCATCCTATATAATGTGTCAGTGATGTTGGTAGCAGCCTATATAATGTGTCAGTGATGTTGGTAGCAGCCTATATAATGTGTCAGTGATGTTGGTAGCATCCTATATAATGTGTCAGTGATGTTGGTAGCATCCTATATAATGTGTCAGTGATGTAGCAGCCTATATAATGTGTCAGTGATGTTGGTAGCATCCTATAATGTGTCAGTGGTAGCATCCTATATAATGTGTCAGTGATGTTGGTAGCATCCTATATAATGTGTCAGTGATGTTGGTAGCATCCTATAATGTAGTGATGTTGTGTCAGTGATGTTGGTAGCATCCTATATAATGTGTCAGTGATGTTGGTAGCAGCCTATATAATGTGTCAGTGATGTTGGTAGCATCCTATATAATGTGTCAGTGATGTTGTCAGTGATGTTGGTAGCATCCTATATAATGTGTCAGTGATGTTGGTAGCAGCTATATAATGTGTCAGTGATGTTGGTAGCATAATAATGTGTCAGTGATGTTGGTGTCAGTGATGTTGGTAGCATCCTATATAATGTGTCAGTGATGTTGGTAGCAGCATCCTATATAATGTGTCAGTGATGTTGGTAGCATCCTATATAATGTAGTCAGTGATGTTGGTAGCCTATATAATGTGTCAGTGATGTTGGTAGCATCCTATATAATGTGTCAGTGATGTTGGTAGCATCCTATATAATGTGTCAGTGAGTGATGTTGGTAGCATCCTATATAATGTGTCAGTGATGTTGGTAGCATCCTATATAATGTGTCAGTGATGTTGGTAGCATCCTATATAATGTGTCAGTGATGTTGGTAGCATCCTATATAATGTGTCAGTGATGTTGGTAGCATCCTATATAATGTGTCAGTGATGTTGGTAGCATCCTATATAATGTGTCAGTGATGTTGGTAGCATCCTATATAATGTGTCAGTGATGTTGGTAGCATCCTATATAATGTGTCAGTGATGTTGGTAGCATCCTATAATGTGTCAGTGATGTTGGTAGTCTATATAATGTGTCAGTGATGTTGTCAGTGATGTTGGTAGCATCCTATATAATGTGTCAGTGATGTTGGTAGCATCCTATATAATGTGTCAGTGATGTTGCATCCTATATAATGTGTCAGTGATGTTGGTAGCATCCTATATAATGTGTCAGTGATGTTGGTAGCAGCCTATATAATGTGTCAGTGATGTTGGTAGCATCCTATATAATGTGTCAGTGATGTTGGTAGCATCCTATATAATGTGTCAGTGATGTTGGTAGTGATAGCCTATATAATGTGTCAGTGATGTTGGTAGCATCCTATATAATGTGTCAGTGATGTTGGTAGCATCTATATATAATGTGTCAGTGATGTTGGTAGCATCCTATATAATGTGTCAGTGATGTTGGTAGCATCCTATATAATGTGTCAGTGATGTTGGTAGCAGCCTATATAATGTGTCAGTGATGTTGATGTTGGTAGCATCCTATATAATGTGTCAGTGATGTTGGTAGCATCCTATATAATGTGTCAGTGATGTTGGTAGCATCCTATATAATGTGTCAGTGATGTTGTAGTGATGTTGGTAGCATCCTATATAATGTGTCAGTGATGTTGGTAGCATCCTATATAATGTGTCAGTGATGTTGGTAGCATCCTATATAATGTGTCAGTGATGTTGGTAGCATCCTATATAATGTGTCAGTGATGTTGGTAGCATCCTATATAATGTGTCAGTGATGTTGGTAGCATCCTATATAATGTGTCAGTGATGTTGGTAGCATCCTATATAATGTGTCAGTGATGTTGGTAGCATCCTATATAATGTGTCAGTGATGTTGGTAGCATCCTATATAATGTGTCAGTGATGTTGGTAGCATCTATATAATGTGTCAGTGATGTTGGTAGCATGTGTCAGTGATGTTGGTAGCATCCTATATAATGTGTCAGTGATGTTGGTAGTGATGTTGGTAGCATCCTATATAATGTGTCAGTGATGTTGGTAGCATCCTATATAATGTGTCAGTGATGTTGGTAGCATCCTATATAATGTGTCAGTGATGTTGGTAGCATCCTATATAATGTGTCAGTGATGTTGGTAGCATCCTATATAATGTGTCAGTGATGTTGGTAGCATCCTATATAATGTGTCAGTGATGTTGGTAGCATCCTATATAATGTGTCAGTGATGTTGGTAGCATCCTGATAGTAATGTGTCCAGTGATGTTGGTAGCATCCTATATAATGTGTCAGTGATGTTGGTAGCATCCTATATAATGTGTCAGTGATGTTGGTAGCATCCTATATAATGTGTCAGTGATGTTGGTAGCATCCTATAATAATGTGTCTATATAAGTGATGTTGGTAGCATCCTATATAATGTGTCAGTGATGTTGGTAGCATCCTATATAATGTGTCAGTGATGTTGGTAGCATCCTATATAATGTGTCAGTGATGTTGGTAGCATCCTATATAATGTGTCAGTGATGTTGGTAGCATCCTATATAATGTGTCAGTGATGTTGGTAGCAGCCTATAATAGTGATGTTGTAGCATCCTATATAATGTGTCAGTGATGTTGGTAGCATCCTATATAATGTGTCAGTGATGTTGGTAGCATCCTATATAATGTGTCAGTGATGTTGGTAGTGATGTTGGTAAGCATCCTATATAATGTGTCAGTGATGTTGGTAGCATCCTATATAATGTGTCAGTGATGTTGGTAGCATCCTATATAATGTGTCAGTGATGTTGGTAGCATCCTATATAATGTGTCAGTGATGTTGGTAGCATCCTATATAATGTGTCAGTGATGTTGGTAGCATCCTATATAATGTGTCAGTGATGTTGGTAGCATCCTATATAATGTGTCAGTGATGTTGGTAGCATCCTATATATAGTGATGTTGGTAGCATGATGTTGATGTTGGTAGCATCCTATATAATGTGTCAGTGATGTTGGTAGCATCCTATATAATGTGTCAGTGATGTTGGTAGCATCCTATATAATGTGTCAGTGATGTTGGTAGCATCCTATATAATGTGTCAGTGATGTTGGTAGCATCCTATAATGTGTCAGTGATGTTGTAGTCTATATAAGTGATGTTGGTAGCATCCTATATAATGTGTCAGTGATGTTGGTAGCATCCTATATAATGTGTCAGTGATGTTGGTAGCATCCTATATAATGTGTCAGTGATGTTGGTAGCATCCTATATAATGTGTCAGTGATGTTGGTAGCATCCTATATAATGTGTCAGTGATGTTGGTAGCATCCTATATAATGTGTCAGTGATGTTGGTAGTGATGTTGGTAGCATCCTATATAATGTGTCAGTGATGTTGGTAGCATCCTATATAATGTGTCAGTGATGTTGGTAGTGATGTTGGTAGCATCCTATATAATGTGTCAGTGATGTTGGTAGTGATGTTGGTAGCATCCTATATAATGTGTCAGTGATGTTGGTAGCATCCTATATAATGTGTCAGTGATGTTGGTAGCAGCCTATATAATGTGTCCGTGATGTTGGTAGCATCCTATATAATGTGTCCGTGATGTTGGTAGCATCCTATATAATGTGTCAGTGATGTTGGTAGCATCCTATATAATGTGTCAGTGATGTTGCATCCTATATAAGTGATGTTGGTAGCATCCTATATAATGTGTCAGTGATGTTGGTAGCATCCTATATAATGTGTCAGTGATGTTGGTAGCATCCTATATAATGTGTCAGTGATGTTGGTAGCATCCTATATAATGTGTCAGTGATGTTGGTAGCAGCCTATATAATGTGTCAGTGATGTTGGTAGCATCCTATATAATGTGTCAGTGATGTTGGTAGCATCCTATATAATGTGTCAGTGATGTTGGTAGCATCCTATATAATGTGTCAGTGATGTTGGTAGCATCCTATATAATGTGTCAGTGATGTTGGTAGCAGCCTATATAATGTGTCAGTGATGTTGGTAGCAGCCTATATAATGTGTCCGTGATGTTGGTAGCATCCTATATAATGTGTCCGTGATGTTGGTAGCATCCTATATAATGTGTCCGTGATGTTGGTAGCATCCTATATAATGTGTCAGTGATGTTGGTAGTGATGTTGGTAGCATCCTATATAATCTGTCAGTGATGTTGGTAGCATCCTATATAATGTGTCAGTGATGTTGGTAGCATCCTATATAATGTGTCAGTGATGTTGGTAGTGATGTTGGTAGCATCCTATATAATGTGTCAGTGATGTTGGTAGCATCCTATATAATGTGTCAGTGATGTTGGTAGTGATGTTGGTAGCATCCTATATAATGTGTCAGTGATGTTGGTAGCATCCTATATAATGTGTCAGTGATGTTGGTAGCAGCCTATATAATGTGTCCGTGATGTTGGTAGCATCCTATATAATGTGTCCGTGATGTTGGTAGCATCCTATATAATGTGTCAGTGATGTTGGTAGCATCCTATATAATGTGTCAGTGATGTTGGTAGCATCCTATATAATGTGTCAATGTGTCAGTGATGTTGGTAGCATCCTATATAATGTGTCAGTGATGTTGGTAGCATCCTATATAATGTGTCAGTGATGTTGGTAGCATCCTATATAATGTGTCAGTGATGTTGGTAGCATCCTATATAATGTGTCAGTGATGTTGGTAGCATCCTATATAATGTGTCAGTGATGTTGGTAGCATCCTATATAATGTGTCAGTGATGTTGGTAGCATCCTATATAATGTGTCAGTGATGTTGGTAGCATCCTATATAATGTGTCAGTGATGTTGGTAGCATCCTATATAATGTGTCAGTGATGTTGGTAGCAGCCTATATAATGTGTCAGTGATGTTGGTAGGCCTATATAATGTGTCAGTGATGTTGGTAGCATCCTATATAATGTGTCAGTGATGTTGGTAGTGATGTTGGTAGCATCCTATATAATGTGTCAGTGATGTTGGTAGCATCCTATATAATGTGTCAGTGATGTTGGTAGCATCCTATATAATGTGTCGTGATGTTGGTAGCATCCTATATAATGTGTCAGTGATGTTGGTAGCATCCTATATAATGTGTCAGTGATGTTGGTAGCATCCTATATAATGTGTCAGTGATGTTGGTAGCATCCTATATAATGTGTCAGTGATGTTGGTAGCATCCTATATAATGTGTCAGTGATGTTGGTAGCATCCTATATAATGTGTCAGTGATGTTGGTAGCATCCTATATAATGTGTCAGTGATGTTGGTAGCATCCTATATAATGTGTCAGTGATGTTGGTAGCATCCTATATAATGTGTCAGTGATGTTGGTAGTGATGTTGGTAGCATCCTATATAATGTGTCAGTGATGTTGGTAGCATCCTATATAATGTGTCAGTGATGTTGGTAGCATCCTATATAATGTGTCAGTGATGTTGGTAGCATCCTATATAATGTGTCAGTGATGTTGGTAGCATCCTATATAATGTGTCAGTGATGTTGGTAGTGATGTTGGTAGCATCCTATATAATGTGTCAGTGATGTTGGTAGCATCCTATATAATGTGTCAGTGATGTTGGTCTATATAAGTGATGTTGGTAGCATCCTATATAATGTGTCAGTGATGTTGGTAGCATCCTATATAATGTGTCAGTGATGTTGGTAGCATCCTATATAATGTGTCAGTGATGTTGGTAGCATCCTATATAATGTGTCAGTGATGTTGGTAGCATCCTATATAATGTGTCAGTGATGTTGGTAGCATCCTATATAATGTGTCAGTGATGTTGGTAGCATCCTATATAATGTGTCAGTGATGTTGGTAGCATCCTATATAATGTGTCAGTGATGTTGGTAGCATAGCCTATATAATGTGTCATGTGTGATGTTGGTAGTGATGTTGGTAGCATCCTATATAATGTGTCAGTGATGTTGGTAGCATCCTATATAATGTGTCAGTGATGTTGTAGTCTATATAATGTGTCAGTGATGTTGGTAGCATCCTATATAATGTGTCAGTGATGTTGGTAGCAGCCTATATAATGTGTCAGTGATGTTGGTAGCATCCTATATAATGTGTCAGTGATGTTGGTAGCCTATATAATGTGTCAGTGATGTTGGTAGCATCCTATATAATGTGTCAGTGATGTTGGTAGCATCTATATAATGTGTCAGTGATGTTGGTAGCATCCTATATAATGTGTCAGTGATGTTGGTAGCATCCTATATAATGTGTCAGTGATGTTGGTAGCATCCTATATAATGTGTCAGTGATGTTGGTAGCATCCTATATAATGTGTCAGTGATGTTGGTAGCATCCTATATAATGTGTCAGTGATGTTGGTAGCATCCTATATAATGTGTCAGTGATGTTGGTAGCATCCTATATAATGTGTCAGTGATGTTGGTAGCATCCTATATAATGTGTCAGTGATGTTGGTAGCATCCTATATAATGTGTCCGTGATGTTGGTAGCATCCTATATAATGTGTCCGTGATGTTGGTAGCATCCTATATAATGTGTCAGTGATGTTGGTAGTGATGTTGGTAGCATCCTATATAATGTGTCAGTGATGTTGGTAGCATCCTATATAATGTGTCAGTGATGTTGGTAGCATCCTATATAATAGTGATGTTGGTAGTGATGTTGGTAGCATCCTATATAATGTGTCAGTGATGTTGGTAGCATCCTATATAATGTGTCAGTGATGTTGGTAGCATCCTATATAATGTGTCAGTGATGTTGGTAGTGATGTTGGTAGCATCCTATATAATGTGTCAGTGATGTTGGTAGCATCCTATATAATGTGTCAGTGATGTTGGTAGTGATGTTGGTAGCATCCTATATAATGTGTCAGTGATGTTGGTAGCATCCTATATAATGTGTCAGTGATGTTGGTAGCATCCTATATAATGTGTCAGTGATGTTGGTAGTGATGTTGGTAGCATCCTATATAATGTGTCAGTGATGTTGGTAGCATCCTATATAATGTGTCAGTGATGATGTTGGTAGCATCCTATAATGTGTCAGTGATGTTGGTAGTGATGTTGGTGCATCCTATATAATGTGTCAGTGATGTTGGTAGCATCCTATATAATGTGTCAGTGATGTTGGTAGCATCCTATATAATGTGTCAGTGATGTTGGTAGCATCCTATATAATGTGTCAGTGATGTTGGTAGCATCCTATATAATGTGTCAGTGATGTTGGTAGCATCCTATATAATATAATGTCAGTGATGTTGGTAGCATCCTATATAATGTGTCAGTGATGTTGGTAGCATCCTATATAATGTGTCAGTGATGTTGGTAGCATCCTATATAATGTGTCAGTGATGTTGGTAGCATCCTATATAATGTGTCAGTGATGTTGGTAGCATCCTATATAATGTGTCAGTGATGTTGTAGCATCCTATATAATGTGTCAGTGATGTTGGTAGCATCCTATATAATGTGTCAGTGATGTTGGTAGCAGCCTATATAATGTGTCAGTGATGTTGGTAGCATCCTATATAATGTGTCAGTGATGTTGGTAGCATCCTATATAATGTGTCAGTGATGTTGGTAGTGATGTTGGTAGCATCCTATATAATGTGTCAGTGATGTTGGTAGCATCCTATATAATGTGTCAGTGATGTTGGTAGCATCCTATATAATGTGTCAGTGATGTTGGTAGCATCCTATATAATGTGTCAGTGATGTTGGTAGCATCCTATATAATGTGTCAGTGATGTTAGTATAAGTCAGTGATGTTGGTAGCATCCTATATAATGTGTCAGTGATGTTGGTAGCATAGCATCCTATATAATGTGTCAGTGATGTTGGTAGCATCCTATATAATCCTATATAATGTGTCAGTGATGTTGGTAGCATCCTATATAATGTGTCAGTGATGTTGGTAATGATGTTGGTAGCATCCTATATAATGTGTCAGTGATGTTGGTAGCATCCTATATAATGTGTCAGTGATGTTGGTAGCAGCCTATATAATGTGTCAGTGATGTTGGTAGCCTATATAATGTGTCAGTGATGTTGGTAGCATAGCCTATATAATGTGTCAGTGATGTTGGTAGCATCCTATATAATGTGTCAGTGATGTTGGTAGCAGCCTATATAATGTGTCAGTGATGTTGGTAGCATCCTATATAATGTGTCAGTGATGTTGGTAGCATCCTATATAATGTGTCAGTGATGTTGGTAGCATCCTATATAATGTGTCAGTGATGTTGGTATATAATGTGTCAGTGATGTTGGTAGCATCCTATATAATGTGTCAGTGATGTTGGTAGTGATGTTATAATGTGCATAGCCTATATAATGTGTCAGTGATGTTGGTAGTGATGTTGGTAGCATCCTATATAATGTGTCAGTGATGTTGGTAGCAGCCTATATAATGTGTCAGTGATGTTGGTAGCATCCTATATAATGTGTCTATATAAGTGATGTTGGTAGCATCCTATATAATGTGTCAGTGATGTTGGTAGCATATATAATGTGTCAGTGATGTTGGTAGTGATGTTGGTAGCATATAATGTGTCAGTGATGTTGGTAGCATCCTATATAATGTGTCAGTGATGTTGGTAGCATCCTATATAATGTGTCAGTGATGTTGGTAGCATCCTATATAATGTGTCAGTGATGTTGGTAGCATCCTATATAATGTGTCAGTGATGTTGGTAGCATCCTATATAATGTGTCAGTGATGTTGGTAGCATCCTATATAATGTGTCAGTGATGTTGGTAGCATCCTATATAATGTGTCAGTGATGTTGGTAGCATCCTATATAATGTGTCAGTGATGTTGGTAGCAGCCTATATAATGTGTCAGTGATGTTGGTAGCATCCTATATAATGTGTCAGTGATGTTGGTAGCATCCTATATAATGTGTCAGTGGATGTTGGTAGTGATGTTGGTAGCATCCTATATAATGTGTCAGTGATGTTGGTAGCATCCTATATAATGTGTCAGTGATGTGTTGGTAGCATCCTATATAATGTGTCAGTGATGTTGGTAGCATCCTATATAATGTGTCAGTGATGTTGGTAGCAGCCTATATAAATGTTGGTCCGTGATGTTGGTAGCATCCTATATAATGTGTCCGTGATGTTGGTAGCATCCTATATAATGTGTCAGTGATGTTGGTAGCATCCTATATAATGTGTCAGTGATGTTGGTAGTGATGTTGGTAGCATCCTATATAATGTGTCAGTGATGTTGGTAGCATCCTATATAATGTGTCAGTGATGTTGTAGTCAGTGATGTTGGTAGCATCCTATATAATGTGTCAGTGATGTTGGTAGCAGCCTATATAATGTGTCAGTGATGTTGGTAGCATCCTATATAATGTGTCAGTGATGTTGGTAGCATCCTATATAATGTGTCCGTGATGTTGGTAGCATCCTATATAATGTGTCCGTGATGTTGGTAGCATCCTATATAATGTGTCAGTGATGTTGGTAGTGATGTTGGTAGCATCCTATATAATGTGTCAGTGATGTTGGTAGCATCCTATATAATGTGTCAGTGATGTTGGTAGCATCCTATATAATGTGTCAGTGATGTTGGTAGCATCCTATATAATGTGTCAGTGATGTTGGTAGTGATGTTGGTAGCATCCTATATAATGTGTCAGTGATGTTGGTAGTGATGTTGGTAGCATCCTATATAATGTGTCAGTGATGTTGGTAGCATCCTATATAATGTGTCAGTGATGTTGGTAGCAGCCTATATAATGTGTCCGTGATGTTGGTAGCATCCTATATAATGTGTCCGTGATGTTGGTAGCATCCTATATAATGTGTCAGTGATGTTGGTAGCATCCTATATAATGTGTCAGTGATGTTGGTAGTGATGTTGGTAGCATCCTATATAATGTGTCAGTGATGTTGGTAGCATCCTATATAATGTGTCAGTGATGTTGGTAGCATCCTATATAATGTGTCAGTGATGTTGGTAGCATCCTATATAATGTGTCAGTGATGTTGGTAGCAGCCTATATAATGTGTCAGTGATGTTGGTAGCATCCTATATAATGTGTCAGTGATGTTGGTAGCATCCTATATAATGTGTCAGTGATGTTGGTAGCATCCTATATAATGTGTCAGTGATGTTGGTAGCATCCTATATAATGTGTCAGTGATGTTGGTAGCATCCTATATAATGTGTCAGTGATGTTGGTAGCAGCCTATATAATGTGTCAGTGATGTTGGTAGCAGCCTATATAATGTGTCCGTGATGTTGGTAGCATCCTATATAATGTGTCCGTGATGTTGGTAGCATCCTATATAATGTGTCAGGGATGTTGGTAGTGATGTTGGTAGCATCCTATATAATGTGTCAGTGATGTTGGTAGCATCCTATATAATGTGTCAGTGATGTTGGTAGCATCCTATATAATGTGTCAGTGATGTTGGTAGCATCCTATATAATGTGTCAGTGATGTTGGTAGCATCCTATATAATGTGTCAGTGATGTTGGTAGCATCCTATATAATGTGTCAGTGATGTTGGTAGCATCCTATATAATGTGTCAGTGATGTTGGTAGCATCCTATATAATGTGTCAGTGATGTTGGTAGCATCCTATATAATGTGTCAGTGATGTTGGTAGCAGCCTATATAATGTGTCAGTGATGTTGGTAGCAGCCTATATAATGTGTCCGTGATGTTGGTAGCAGCCTATATAATGTGTCCGTGATGTTGGTAGCATCCTATATAATGTGTCAGTGATGTTGGTAGCATCCTATATAATGTGTCAGTGATGTTGGTAGCATCCTATATAATGTGTCAGTGATGTTGGTAGCATCCTATATAATGTGTCAGTGATGTTGGTAGCATCCTATATAATGTGTCAGTGATGTTGGTAGTGATGTTGGTAGCATCCTATATAATGTGTCAGTGATGTTGGTAGCATCCTATATAATGTGTCAGTGATGTTGGTAGCATCCTATATAATGTGTCAGTGATGTTGGTAGCAGCCTATATAATGTGTCAGTGATGTTGGTAGCATCCTATATAATGTGTCAGTGATGTTGGTAGCATCCTATATAATGTGTCAGTGATGTTGGTAGCATCCTATATAATGTGTCAGTGATGTTGGTAGCATCCTATATAATGTGTCAGTGATGTTGGTAGCATCCTATATAATGTGTCAGTGATGTTGGTAGCATCCTATATAATGTGACAGTGATGTTGGTAGCAGCCTATATAATGTGTCAGTGATGTTGGTAGCAGCCTATATAATGTGTCCGTGATGTTGGTAGCATCCTATATAATGTGTCCGTGATGTTGGTAGCATCCTATATAATGTGTCAGGGATGTTGGTAGTGATGTTGGTAGCATCCTATATAATGTGTCAGTGATGTTGGTAGCATCCTATATAATGTGTCAGTGATGTTGGTAGCATCCTATATAATGTGTCAGTGATGTTGGTAGCATCCTATATAATGTGTCAGTGATGTTGGTAGCATCCTATATAATGTGTCCGTGATGTTGGTAGCAGCCTATATAATGTGTCAGTGATGTTGGTAGCAGCCTATATAATGTGTCAGTGATGTTGGTAGCAGCCTATATCATGTGTCCGTGATGTTGGTAGCATCCTATATAATGTGTCCGTGATGTTGGTAGCATCCTATATAATGTGTCAGTGATGTTGGTAGTGATGTTGGTAGCATCCTATATAATGTGTCAGTGATGTTGGTAGCATCCTATATAATGTGTCCGTGATGTTGGTAGCATCCTATATAATGTGTCAGTGATGTTGGTAGCAGCCTATATAATGTGTCAGTGATGTTGGTAGCATCCTATATAATGTGTCAGTGATGTTGGTAGCAGCCTATATAATGTGTCAGTGATGTTGGTAGCAGCCTATATAATGTGTCCGTGATGTTGGTAGCAGCCTATATAATGTGTCCGTGATGTTGGTAGCATCCTATATAATGTGTCAGTGATGTTGGTAGCATCCTATATAATGTGTCAGTGATGTTGGTAGCATCCTATATAATGTGTCAGTGATGTTGGTAGCATCCTATATAATGTGTCAGTGATGTTGGTAGCATCCTATATAATGTGTCCGTGATGTTGGTAGCAGCCTATATAATGTGTCAGTGATGTTGGTAGCAGCCTATATAATGTGTCAGTGATGTTGGTAGCAGCCTATATCATGTGTCCGTGATGTTGGTAGCATCCTATATAATGTGTCCGTGATGTTGGTAGCATCCTATATAATGTGTCAGTGATGTTGGTAGTGATGTTGGTAGCATCCTATATAATGTGTCAGTGATGTTGGTAGCATCCTATATAATGTGTCCGTGATGTTGGTAGCATCCTATATAATGTGTCAGTGATGTTGGTAGCAGCCTATATAATGTGTCAGTGATGTTGGTAGCATCCTATATAATGTGTCAGTGATGTTGGTAGCATCCTGTATAATGTGTCAGTGATGTTGGTAGCATCCTATATAATGTGTCAGTGATGTTGATAGCATCCTATATAATGTGTCAGTGATGTTGGTAGCATCCTATATAATGTGTCAGTGATGTTGGTAGCAGCCTATATAATGTGTCAGTGATGTTGGTAGCATCCTATATAATGTGTCAGTGATGTTGGTAGCAGCCTATATAATGTGTCAGTGATGTTGGTAGTGATGTTGGTAGCATCCTATATAATGTGTCAGTGATGTTGGTAGCATCCTATATAATGTGTCAGTGATGTTGGTAGCATCCTATATAATGTGTCAGTGATGTTGGTAGCATCCTATATAATGTGTCCGTGATGTTGGTAGCAGCCTATATAATGTGTCCGTGATGTTGGTAGCATCCTATATAATGTGTCAGTGATGTTGGTAGCATCCTATATAATGTGTCAGTGATGTTGGTAGCAGCCTATATAATGTGTCAGTGATGTTGGTAGCAGCCTATATAATGTGTCAGTGATGTTGGTAGCATCCTATATAATGTGTCAGTGATGTTGGTAGTGATGTTGGTAGCAGCCTATATAATGTGTCCGTGATGTTGGTAGCATCCTATATAATGTGTCCGTGATGTTGGTAGCATCCTATATAATGTGTCAGTGATGTTGGTAGTGATGTTGGTAGCATCCTATATAATGTGTCCGTGATGTTGGTAGCATCCTATATAATGTGTCAGTGATGTTGGTAGCATCCTATATAATGTGTCAGTGATGTTGGTAGCATCCTATATAATGTGTCAGTGATGTTGGTAGCATCCTATATAATGTGTCAGTGATGTTGGTAGCATCCTATATAATGTGTCCGTGATGTTGGTAGCATCCTATATAATGTGTCAGTGAGGTTGGTAGCATCCTATATAATGTGTCCGTGATGTTGGTAGCATCCTATATAATGTGTCAGTGATGTTGGTAGCATCCTATATAATGTGTCAGTGATGTTGGTAGTGATGTTGGTAGCAGCCTATATAATGTGTCAGTGATGTTGGTAGTGATGTTGGTAGCAGCCTATATAATTTGTCAGTGATGTTGGTAGCATCCTATATAATGTGTCAGTGATGTTGGTAGCATCCTATATAATGTGTCAGTGATGTTGGTAGTGATGTTGGTAGCATCCTATATAAATGTGTCAGTGATGTTGGTAGCATACTATATAATGTGTCAGTGATGTTGGTAGTGATGTTGGTAGCAGCCTATATAATGTGTCAGTGATGTTGGTAGCAGCCTATATAATGTGTCAGTGATGTTGGTAGCATCCTATATAATGTGTCCGTGATGTTGGTAGTGATGTTGGTAGCATCCTATATAATGTGTCCGTGATGTTGGTAGCAGCCTATATAATGTGTCAGTGATGTTGGTAGCATCCTATATAATGTGTCAGTGATGTTGGTAGCATCCTATATAATGTGTCCGTGATGTTGGTAGCATCCTATATAATGTGTCAGTGATGTTGGTAGCATCCTATATAATGTGTCCGTGATGTTGGTAGCAGCCTATATAATGTGTCCGTGATGTTGGTAGCATCCTATATAATGTGTCAGTGATGTTGGTAGCATCCTATATAATGTGTCAGTGATGTTGGTAGCATCCTATATAATGTGTCAGTGATGTTGGTAGCATCCTATATAATGTGTCAGTGATGTTGGTAGCAGCCTATATAATGTGTCAGTGATGTTGGTAGCAGCCTATATAATGTGTCAGTGATGTTGGTAGCATCTATATAATGTGTCAGTGATGTTATAATGTGTCAGTGATGTTGGTAGCATCCTATATAATGTGTCAGTGATGTTGGTAGCATCCTATATAATGTGTCAGTGATGTTGGTAGCATAGCCTATATAATGTGTCAGTGATGTTGTAGCATCCTATATAATGTGTCAGTGATGTTGGTCCTATATAATGTGTCAGTGATGTTGGTAGCATCCTATATAATGTGTCAGTGATGTTGGTAGCATCCTATATAATGTGTCAGTGATGTTGGTAGCATCCTATATAATGTGTCAGTGATGTTGGTAGCATCCTATATAATGTGTCAGTGATGTTGGTAGCAGCCTATATAATGTGTCAGTGATGTTGGTAGCATCCTATATAATGTGTCAGTGATGTTGGTAGCATCCTATATAATGTGTCAGTGATGTTGGTAGCAGCCTATATAATGTGTCCGTGATGTTGGTAGCATCCTATATAATGTGTCCGTGATGTTGGTAGCATCCTATATAATGTGTCAGTGATGTTGGTAGTGATGTTGGTAGCATCCTATATAATGTGTCCGTGATGTTGGTAGCATCCTATATAATGTGTCAGTGATGTTGGTAGCATCCTATATAATGTGTCAGTGATGTTGGTAGCATCCTATATAATGTGTCAGTGATGTTGGTAGCATCCTATATAATGTGTCAGTGATGTTGGTAGCATCCTATATAATGTGTCCGTGATGTTGGTAGCAGCCTATATAATGTGTCAGTGATGTTGGTAGTGATGTTGGTCAAGTCTGTTCGGGATGTATTCCAGAGGTGAAAAACAGCTGTGTCTTCTTGAATACATCTAGGGGATACATCTGGGGATACATCTAGAGATGCATCTAGGGAATACATCGGGGGATACATCTGGGGGATACATCTGGGGGATACATCTGGGGGATACATCTGGGGGATACATCTAGGGGATACATCTGGGGGATACATCTGGGGGATACATCTGGGGGATACATCTAGAGATACATCTAGAGATACATCTAGATATACATCTAGAGATACATCTGGGGATACATCTGGGGGATACATCTGGGGGATACATCTGGGGGATACATCTGGGGATACATCTGGGGATACATCTGGGGATACATCTGGGGATACATCTAGGGATACATCTGGGAATACATCTGGGAATACATCTGGGAATACATCTGGGGATACATCTGGGGATACATCTGGGAATACATCTGGGGATACATCTAGGGATACATCTAGGGATACATCTGGGGATATATCTGGGAATACATCTAGGAATACATCTGGGAATACATCTAGGGATACATCTAGGAATACATCTAGGAATACATCTGGGAATACATCTGGGAATACATCTAGGAATACATCTGGGAATACATTTAGGGATACATCTGGGGATACATCTGGGAATACATCTAGGAATACATCTGGGAATACATCTAGGAATACATCTGGGAATACATCTAGGAATACATCTGGGAATACATCTGGGAATACATCTGGGAATACATCTAGGAGATCCATCTGGGAATACATCTAGGAGATCCATCTGGGAATACATCTAGGAGATCCATCTGGGAATACATCTAGGAGATCCATCTGGGAATACATCTAGGAGATCCATCTGGGAATACATCTAGGAGATCCATCTGGGAATACATCTAGAGATACATCTGGGAATACATCTA
Source organism: Oncorhynchus nerka (assembly GCF_034236695.1). Lineage (NCBI taxonomy): Eukaryota > Metazoa > Chordata > Actinopteri > Salmoniformes > Salmonidae > Oncorhynchus > Oncorhynchus nerka. The sequence goes on along the minus strand of NC_088410.1, from coordinate 105,165,950 downwards.
GAGATACATCTGGGAATACATCTAGAGATACATCTGGGAATAGAGAGTAATTTGGGACATAGTATATATTACACACTCATGTTCTTTTGTCAGATAGGCCATCAATGTGGTATCAGTTAAGATACTAATCAGGTTAGCAATTCATTGCGTCAATGAATTTCTTTAGGATGAGTGTTCTCTCCTCTCTCTCTCTGTCTGTGTCTCTGTCTGTGTCTCTGTCTGTGTCTCTGTCTGTGTCTCTGTCTGTGTCTCTGTCTGTGTCTGTGTCTCTGTCTGTGTCTCTGTCTGTGTCTCTGTCTGTGTCTCTGTCTGTGTCTCTGTCTGTGTCTCTCTCTGCAGTGATGATGCAGACTGTGTTCCAGAGACCATCTGCCTGGCTCAGGCCCAGCCTGTGATGAATGGAGAACTGCACTTACCATCCTCATAGAGAAGTTCACTTGGGTTTTTATGGGAAAGTTTACAAGTGCTGCTAATATATGAAGCCTCAAGTGCACTTAAACTGACAGGGGTGTGGATTTAAACATCTGAGCTAGTCTGAGGCTAGTGGGTGAGAGTCACTGGCAAGTAGGGTAAATTCTAGATCTGGGTGTGTCCTAAATCATACCCTATTCCCTATACAGTGCACCTCGTTTGACCAGGACCCATAAGGAATAGGGTGCCATTTGGGACTCAAGTCCTGATCCAGTCAAGAACACCATCATTGTCTGCACCTTACTGTTCTGTACAGACAGACAGACAGAATGACCAACAGACAAGCAGACAGATGAAGGCAGGAAGGCACAGACAGACAGGAAGGCACAGACAGGCAGGAAGGCACAGACAGGCAGGAAGGCACAGACAGGCAGGAAGGCACAGACAGGCAGGAAGGCACAGACAGACAGACAGACAGACTAACAGACGAAATGCAGACAGACAGGAAGGCACAGACAAGCAGACACAGACAGACAGACAGACAGACAGACAGACAGGAAGGCACAGACAGGCAGGCAAGCAGACACAGACAGACAGAGGCAAACAGATGTAGACAGACCGACCATCAGGCAGACAGACAAGCTTCAACTTGGTTGTCCCATTAGACGATACAAGGTCCCTCTGTTGACACCTTGCCCTCTAAGTGTTCTGTTAGTGATATAATGATGACGTCTAACACCTGACTGGGAGGAGAGGGAGGGGCCATAATCGAGAAACACACTCGGGAAGAAAATTATCGGACCAGTGACATTGTGTCTGTCTGTAGGCCAGTGACATTGTGTCTGTCTGTTGGCCAGTGACATTGTGTCTGTCTGTAGGCCAGTGACATTGTGTCTGTCTGTAGGCCAGTGACATTGTGTTTGTCTGTAGGCCAGTGACATTGTGTCTGTCTGTTGGCCAGTGACATTGTGTTTGACTGTAGGCCAGTGACATTGTGTCTGTCTGTTGGCCAGTGACATTGTGTCTGTCTGTTGGCCAGTGACATTGTGTCTGTCTGTTGGCCAGTGACATTGTGTCTGTCTGTTGGCCAGTGACATTGTGTCTGTCTGTAGGCCAGTGACATTGTGTCTGTCTGTAGGCCAGTGACATTGTGTCTGTCTGTAGGCCAGTGACATTGTGTCTGTCTGTAGGCCAGTGACATTGTGTCTGTCTGTAGGCCAGTGACATTGTGTCTGTCTGTAGGCCAGTGACATTGTGTCTGTCTGTAGGCCAGTGACATTGTGTCTGTCTGTTGGCCAGTGACATTGTGTTTGACTTTCACATTAGTTGCATTCTAACTTAAGAAGAGATCTTCCTCTCATCACTGATTTATTTGTTTATTGCTTTAGGTGTGTTTGTGTGCGTGTGTGTGTGTTAGACTCTGATATAATGCTGGTGTGTGTGTTTCTGGTGTGTGTGTTTGACAATGTCTAAGTGTGTGTGTGTGTGTGAGAGAGATTGTGTTAGAATGTGTTAGAATGTACACTACCGTTCAAAAGTTTTGGGTCACTTAGAAATGTCCTTGTTTTTGATAGAAAAGCCAAAAAATGTTTCCGTTAAAATAACATCAAATTGATCAGAAATACAGTGTAGACGTTGTAAATGTAAATGACTATTGTAGCTGGAAACGGCTGATCTTTAATGGAATATCTACAGAGGCCCATTATCAACAACCATCACTCCTGTGTTCAATTGGCACCCTGTGTTAGCTAATCCAATGTTTTATTTTTATAACTGGTTGGAGCCAGTTTGCGCTGTTCTATGAAGGGAGTAGTACACAGCATTGAACGCTTCCGTTTCTCCCATGGAATAGCCTTCATTTCTGAGAACAAATGTTTCTGGCCATTTTGAGCCTGTAATCGAACCCACAAATGCTGATGCTCCCGATACTCAACTAGTCTAAAGGACAGTTTTATTGCTTCTTTAATCAGAACAACAGTTTTCAGCTGTGCTAACATAGGGGTTTCTAATGATCAATTAGCCTTTTAAAATCATAAACTTAGCCAACACTAAGTGCCATTGGAGCACAGGAGTGATTGTTGCTGGTAATGGGCCTCTGTACGCCTATGTAGATATTCCATTGGAGCACAGGAGTGATTGTTGCTGGTAATGGGCCTCTGTACGCCTATGTAGATATCCCATTGGAACACAGGAGTGATTGTTGCTGGTAATGGGCCTCTGTACGCCTATGTAGATATTCCATTGGAACACAGGAGTGATTGTTGCTGGTAATGGGCCTCTGTACGCCTATGTAGATATTCCATTGGAGCACAGGAGTGATGGTTGCTGATAATGGGTCTCTGTACGCCTATGTAGATATTCCATTGGAGCACAGGAGTGATTGTTGCTGGTAATGGGCCTCTGTACGCCTATGTAGATATTCCATTGGAACACAGGAGTGATGGTTGCTGATAATGGGTCTCTGTACACCTATGTAGATATTCCATTGGAACACAGGAGTGATTGTTGCTGGTAATGGGCCTCTGTACGCCTATGTAGATATTCCATTGGAGCACAGGAGTGATGGTTGCTGGTAATGGGCCTCTGTACGCCTATGTAGATATTCCATTGGAACACAGGAGTGATGGTTGCTGGTAATGGGCCTCTGTACGCCTATGTAGATATTCCATTGGAACACAGGAGTGATGGTTGCTGGTAATGGGCCTCTGTACGCCTATGTAGATATTCCATTGGAACACAGGAGTGATTGTTGCTGGTAATGGGCCTCTGTACGCCTATGTAGATATTCCATTGGAACACAGGAGTGATGGTTGCTGGTAATGGGTCTCTGTACGCCTATGTAGATATTCCATTGGAGCACAGGAGTGATTGTTGCTGGTAATGGGCCTCTGTACGCCTATGTAGATATTCCATTGGAACACAGGAGTGATGGTTGCTGGTAATGGGCCTCTGTACGCCTATGTAGATATTCCATTGGAGCACAGGAGTGATGGTTGTTGATAATGGGTCTCTGTACGTCTATGTAGATATTCCATTGGAGCACAGGAGTGATGGTTGTTGATAATGGGTCTCTGTACTCCTATGTAGATATTCCATTGGAACACAGGAGTGATTGTTGCTGATAATGGGCCTCTGTACGCCTATGTAGATATTCCATTGGAACACAGGAGTGATGGTTGCTGGTAATGGGCCTCTGTACGCCTATGTAGATATTCCATTGGAGCACAGGAGTGATGGTTGTTGATAATGGGTCTCTGTACGTCTATGTAGATATTCCATTGGAGCACAGGAGTGATGGTTGTTGATAATGGGTCTCTGTACGTCTATGTAGATATTCCATTGGAGCACAGGAGTGATGGTTGTTGATAATGGGTCTCTGTACGTCTACGTAGATATTCCATTGGAGCACAGGAGTGATGGTTGTTGATAATGGGTCTCTGTACGTCTATGTAGATATTCCATTGGAGCACAGGAGTGATTGTTGCTGGCCTCTGTACGCCTATGTAGATATTCCATTGGAGCACAGGAGTGATGGTTGTTGATAATGGGTCTCTGTACGTCTATGTAGATATTCCATTGGAACACAGGAGTGATTGTTGCTGGTAATGGGCCTCTATACTCCTATGTAGATATTCCATTGGAGCACAGGAGTGATGGTTGTTGATAATGGGTCTCTGTACTCCTATGTAGATATTCCATTGGAACACAGGAGTGATTGTTGCTGATAATGGGCCTCTGTACGCCTATGTAGATATTCCATTGGAACACAGGAGTGATGGTTGCTGGTAATGGGCCTCTGTACGCCTATGTAGATATTCCATTGGAACACAGGAGTGATTGTTGCTGGTAATGGGCCTCTGTACGCCTATGTAGATATTCCATTGGAACACAGGAGTGATGGTTGCTGGTAATGGGCCTCTGTACGCCTATGTATATATTCCATTGGAACACAGGAGTGATGGTTGCTGGTAATGGGCCTCTGTACGCCTATGTAGATATTCCATTGGAACACAGGAGTGATTGTTGCTGGTAATGGGCCTCTGTACGCCTATGTAGATATTCCATTGGAACACAGGAGTGATGGTTGCTGGTAATGGGCCTCTGTACGCCTATGTAGATATTCCATTGGAACACAGGAGTGATGGTTGCTGATAATGGGTCTCTGTACGCCTATGTAGATATTCCATTGGAACACAGGAGTGATTGTTGCTGGTAATGGGCCTCTGTACACCTATGTAGATATTCCATTGGAACAAAGGAGTGATGGTTGTTGATAATGGGTCTCTGTACTCCTATGTAGATATTCCATTGGAACACAGGAGTGATGGTTGCTGATAATGGGTCTCTGTACTCCTATGTAGATATTCCATTGGAACACAGGAGTGATGGTTGCTGATAATGGGTCTCTGTACTCCTATGTAGATATTCCATTGGAACACAGGAGTGATGGTTGCTGATAATGGGTCTCTGTACGTCTATGTAGATATTCCATTGGAGCACAGGAGTGATGGTTGCTGGCCTCTGTACGTCTATGTAGATATTCCATTAATAATCAGCCGTTTCCAGCTACAACAGTTATTTACAACATGAACAATGTCTACACTGTATTTCTGATCAATTTGATGTTATTTTAAATGGACAAAAAAAAATTGCTTTTCTTTCAGAAATATTTGAGCGGTAGTGTATGTGTTAACTGTGATAGTGTGTGTGTGTGTGAGAGACTGATAGAATGTGTGTGTGTGTGTGTTAGACTGTGATAGAATGTTTGTGTGTGTGTGTGTTAGACTGTGATAGAATGTTTGTGTGTGTTAGACTGTGATAGAAAGTGTGTGTGTGTTAGAATGTGTGTTAGACTGAGTGTGTGTGTGTGTTAGACTGTGATAGAATGTGTGTATGAGAGACTGATAGAATGTGTGTGTGTGTTAGACTGTGATAAAGTGTGTGTGTGTTAGAATGTGTGTGTGTGTGTGTGTGTGTGTGTTAGACTGATAAAGTGTGTGTGTGTGTTAAGACTGTGGTAGAATGTGTGTGTGTGTACGTGTGCTAGACTGTGCTGGTGTGTGTGTGTGTTAGACTGTGATAGAATGTGTGTGTGTGTACGTGTGCTAGACCGTGATAGAATGTGTGTGTGTGTACGTGTGCTAGACTGTGATGGTGTGTGTGTGTGTTAGACTGTGGTAGAATGTGTGTGTGTGTGTGTGTTAGACTGATAAAGTGTGTGTGTGTGCTAGACTGTGGTAGAATGTGTGTGTGTGTGTGTGTGTTAGACTGTGATGGTGTGTGTGTGTACGTGTGCTAGACTGTGATGGTGTGTGTGTGTGTGTTAGACTGTGGTAGAATGTGTGTGTGTGTACGTGTGCTAGACTGTGATGGTGTGTGTGTGTGTGTGTGTGTTAGACTGTGATGGTGTGTGTGTGTGTACGTGTGCTAGACTGTGATGGTGTGTGTGTGTGTGTGTGTGTGTGTGTGTTAGACTGTGATGGTGTGTGTGTGTGTGTGTGTTAGACTGTGATGGTGTGTGTGTGTGTGTGTGTGTTAGACTGTGATGGTGTGTGTGTGTACGTGTGCTAGACTGTGATGGTGTGTGTGTGTGTTAGACTGTGGTAGAATGTGTGTGTGTGTACGTGTGCTAGACTGTGATGGTGTGTGTGTGTGTACGTGTGTTAGACTGTGATGGTGTGTGTGTGTGTACGTGTGCTAGACTGTGATGGTGTGTGTGTGTGTGTGTGTGTGTTAGACTGTGATGTGTGTGTGTGTGTGTGTGTGTTAGGCTGTGATGGTGTGTGTGTGTGTGTTAGGCTGTGATGGTGTGTGTGTGTGTGTGTGTGTGTGTTAGACTGTGATGGTGTGTGTGTGTGTGTGTGTGTTAGACTGTGATGGTGTGTGTGTGTGTGTGTGTGTTAGACTGTGATGGTGTGTGTGTGTGTGTACGTGTGTTAGACTGTGATGGTGTGTGTGTGTGTACGTGTGTGTGTGTGTGTGCGATCATGGCACTGTATAATACTGTGTGTATTAGTTTTTCACTTGGGGTTAATGTTAGGGTTAGGGTTAGGGGTTAGGGTTAGGGTTAGGGTTAGGGTTAATGTTAGGGTTAGGGTTAATGTTAGGGTTAGGGGTTAGGGTTAATGTTAGGGTTAGGGTTAATGTTGGGGTTAGGGTTAGGGGTTAGGGTTAATGTTAGGGTTAGGGTTAATGTTAGGGTTAGGGTTAGGGTTAGGGTTAATGTTAGGGTTAGGGTTAATGTTAGGGTTAGGGGTTAGGGTTTAGGGTTAGGGTTAGGGTTAATGTTAGGGTTAGGGTTAGGGTTAATGTTAGTTCTGTATGGGCAGTTAAGGACAAGGTGGGCTGCTCTGTTTTGAGCTAGCTGGCCATATACCAGACAGTAATGAAGATGGGACAAGATCAGAGCGGGGACAACTAGTACAGTTGAACTTTGTGTAATAAACACAGAACATATTTTTATAACAACTTTGTCAATATGACTTGCCCATGATAATTGACCATCCAATGTTATACCTAGGAGTTCAACTTGCTCAATTGTCACACCCTTTATGTACAACTCCAGAGGTTTAGGTCTTAGGGAATGTTTTGAACCAAGTACACTGCTTTTAGTTGTAGATGTATTCAAGACCAGTTTATTATTGATCACCCGTTCTGATACTGACTAACTCCTTATTTAGAATATCAGTGAGCTCACTGGTTTTGGGTGCTGACTTGTAGAGAAGAATCATCCACATACAGTCATTCTAGTTGTGTGTAAGACCAGAGGCAAACCTCAAACCTTCTCTTTCATTATTAGATCGTTGAAAAACGTGATGGTTCACAGTTCAATGTTGTTATTTCACGTCAGAGTTTCCACTTCACTAGATTTCTATTGGATTTTTTTAGGATTCCACTTAGCTGATGCCAATGCAAAACAAAAAAGGCATTACAGACAAAAGATTTCACAATTTACCTACATATAAAAACATTAACACGTAACGTGTGTGTGTCTGTCACTTACACATACTGTCCATGTCAGTACATACAGACAACATGTAGGTCACATGGGGCCATGTTGCTTTATTTGTTTCTTGAAACCAGGTTTGCTGTTCACTTGCACAATATGAGATGGAAGGGAGTTCCATTCACTCGTGGCTCTGTATAATACTGTACGCCTCCCTGAATTTGTTCTGGACCTGGGGACTGTGAAAAGACCCCTGGTGGCGTAAGTGTGTGTGTCAGCGTTGTGTGTAAGATGACTATGCAACACATCAACGTTTCTTATGAAAAGAAGTGATGCAGTCGGTCTTTCCTCAACTCTTAGCCAAGAGAAGTATTAATTATATTAGCCCTCTGATTACAATGAAGAGCAACACGTGCCGGTCTGTTCTGTGCTGCAGCTTAACTAGGTATTTCTTTGCAGCACTTGGCCATGTGACTGGGCAATAATCAAGATAAGATTAAACTAGAGCCTGCAAGACTGGAGTGTGGTGTCAAAAAAGCATAGCAACTCTTTATTACGGACAGACCTCTCCCCATCTTTACAACCACCGAATCTATCTTTTTTGATGACAGTTTACAAACTAAGGCAACACCAAGTAATTTTGTCTCCTCAACTTGTTCAACAGCCACACCATTCATTACCAGATTCAGTGGAGGTCTAGACCTTAGGGAATGATTTGTACCAAATACAACGCTCTTAGTTTTAGAGATGTTCAGGACCAGTTTATTACTGGCCATCCATTCTAAAACAGACTGCAACTCTTTGTTAAGGGTTTCAGTGACTTCACTAGCTGTGGTTGCTGATGCGTATATGGTTTAATCATCAGAAAACATCGACACATGCTTTGTTTAATGCCAGTGGCAGTGCATTGGTAAAAATTTAAAAGAGTAGAGGGACTAGAGAGCTGCCCTGCGGTACACCACACTTTACATGGTTAACATTAGAGAAGTTTCAATTAAAAGCGAACCCTTTGTGTTCTATTAGACATCTCTGATTCCATGGCAGATGTTGAAAAGCCATAACACATACAGTACCAGTCAAAACTTTGGACACACCAACTCATTCAAGGGTTTTTCTTTATTTCTACAATTAACTAACGTGTAGAATATTAGTGAATACATCAGAACTATGAAATTACACATATGGAATCATGTGGTAACCAAAGTGTTAAACAAATCAAAATAGATTTTCGATTCTTCAAAGTAGCCATGTACTCTTGGATTTTTAAATGATACTATGATGGTAAAATGCAGACTGTCAGGTAATTTCATATCGGGTGAATCGTTTAGAAATTACAGCACAAATATGTGAGAAAGTTAGACGCACAAATATCACACCCCCAAGACATGCTAACATCTCACCATTACAATAACAAGGGAGGTTAGCATTTTTAGGGAGGCATGATATGTGGGTCTATGACTTTTGCACAAATCATTACTCACGATTCATTCAGGATTATCTGTAATCATGGTAGCATCCACATTCATGTAGAAGTGTTTAAAAACATATTCTATGGGGAGCACGTGATGCCGCGGAGCTGAGCAGACGTTGACAAACCAAGCTTTTCAAAGTTATTCTATTTTTACCTAAATAACAACGTTGAAACAATATTCTAACATCGGCTGATAAATTGTTAAGTACTTACCTTCCCAAAGAGCTATGGACCTCCGACCGAGAGGCAAGAAGGACGACCAAAACGTTGTTGATTCCCAAGATAACGATAACGCTACAGCTAGCAAGATTAGCATTAGCCCTCATAACTCAGACGACAGTTCCAGACTGTTGCTCTCAGCAGCCTCTTGCGAGCCTGCCGACATGCTGGCTACTCTCCTCAGGGAAATTCAGGATGGTAAGAGGTCTTTCTATGAAAATTGATAAGAAATCGGCTGAACTCCATTCTTCCATTGATGACCTGAAATCCTCCATGAATGATCTCCTTTAGAGAACGACTGAGGCAGAGTTGCGCATTAGCACAGTTGAAGATACCATCGCTAGACATGACCAGGTCTTGATACAACTGCAAAAGGACAATGCCTATCTCAAAAACAAGGTAGATCAGATGGAGAACCAGAGTAGACGTAGTAATATCCGTGTGGTGGGATTGAAAGAGGACAGCGAGGGTTGTGACCCGTTCCGTTTCTTCACTCAATGGATCCCGGAGGTCCTAGGCATAATCAACTTCACCAAGCCGTTGGAAATCGAACGCGCCCACAGAACATCAGCGCCGAAACCCCGGCCAGATGAGCCCCCACGAGCCGTCCTGATCAGGTTCCTCCGTTTCCAAGACGTTTCCAAGACATCACCATCGATGGAAAGAGGGTCATCCTTTTACCAGATATGAGCACGGATCTCGCCAGACGGCGCAAGCAGTTCAGACCTGCCGCCAAAGCACTGAAGGAGAAGAACATCACCGGCTACCTCATCCACCCTGCGCGGATGAAAGTTCAGTACATAGGCCGAAGCAATCTCTTCAACACACCGGGAGAAGTGCACACTTTTCTCAAAGAACTGAGCAACGTCTGAGCCAGGACGGCCTCTCTGGGGGATAAAATGCAGTTTGTTTGTTTTCTCTGAACTGCTGGTATCTCCCGGTCACTAATTGATTTGTACATTTTCAACTAATCGTATCTTTTCGGGGTGAGTTCTATTACATTTACAGGAGAATATATTTTGGTTTAGTCCAGATCTACTGGGCGACGCAATAAGTGGGCTTAGGCCCACTGCTTTCCCCCTCATTTATGTTAATCTTTCGGAAATAGACTCAAGCAGCCCTTACCGTTGGCAGTAAATATTCAGCCATAAATATCTATTCACAACGTTTGTTTTCAACTTAGAGAGCTCGCGGGGTGTAGTTTACGCCAAGGTTTAGCTAGTAAGAGCAAGATGGAAAGGTTTTAGTTCACGCGAAGGTTTAGCTAGTAGGAGCAAGATGGAAAGGTTTTAGTTCACGCCAAGGTTTAGCTAGTAGGAGCAAGATGGAAAGGTTTTAGTTCACGCCAAGGTTTAGCTAGTAGGAGCAAGATGGAAAGGTTTTAGTTCACGCCAAGGTTTAGCTAGTAGGAGCAAGATGGAAAGGTTTTAGTTCACGCCAAGGTTTAGCTAGTAGGAGCAAGATGGAAAGGTTTTAGTTCACGCCAAGGTTTAGCTAGTAGGAGCAAGATGGAAAGGTTTTAGTTCACGCCAAGGTTTAGCTAGTAGGAGCAAGATGGAAAGGTTTTAGTTCACGCCAAGGTTTAGCTAGTAGGAGCAAGATGGAAAGGTTTTAGTTCACGCCAAGGTTTAGCTAGTAGGAGCAAGATGGAAAGGTTTTAGTTCACGCCAAGGTTTAGCTAGTAGGAGCAAGATGGAAAGGTTTTAGTTCACGCCAAGGTTTAGCTAGTAGGAGCAAGATGGAAAGGTTTTAGTTCACGCCAAGGTTTAGCTAGTAGGAGCAAGATGGAAAGGTTTTAGTTCACGCCAAGGTTTAGCTAGTAGGAGCAAGATGGAAAGGTTTTAGTTCACGCCAAGGTTTAGCTAGTAGGAGCAAGATGGAAAGGTTTTAGTTCACGCCAAGGTTTAGCTAGTAGGAGCAAGATGGAAAGGTTTTAGTTCACGCCAAGGTTTAGCTAGTAGGAGCAAGATGGAAAGGTTTTAGTTCACGCCAAGGTTTAGCTAGTAGGAGCAAGATGGAAAGGTTTTAGTTCACGCCAAGGTTTAGCTAGTAGGAGCAAGATGGAAAGGTTTTAGTTCACGCCAAGGTTTAGCTAGTAGGAGCAAGATGGAAAGGTTTTAGTTCACGCCAAGGTTTAGCTAGTAGGAGCAAGATGGAAAGGTTTTAGTTCACGCCAAGGTTTAGCTAGTAGGAGCAAGATGGAAAGGTTTTAGTTCACGCCAAGGTTTAGCTAGTAGGAGCAAGATGGAAAGGTTTTAGTTCACGCCAAGGTTTAGCTAGTAGGAGCAAGATGGAAAGGTTTTAGTTCACGCCAAGGTTTAGCTAGTAGGAGCAAGATGGAAAGGTTTTAGTTCACGCCAAGGTTTAGCTAGTAGGAGCAAGATGGAAAGGTTTTAGTTCACGCCAAGGTTTAGCTAGTAGGAGCAAGATGGAAAGGTTTTAGTTCACGCCAAGGTTTAGCTAGTAGGAGCAAGATGGAAAGGTTTTAGTTCACGCCAAGGTTTAGCTAGTAGGAGCAAGATGGAAAGGTTTTAGTTCACGCCAAGGTTTAGCTAGTAGGAGCAAGATGGAAAGGTTTTAGTTCACGCCAAGGTTTAGCTAGTAGGAGCAAGATGGAAAGGTTTTAGTTCACGCCAAGGTTTAGCTAGTAGGAGCAAGATGGAAAGGTTTTAGTTTACGCCAAGGTTTAGCTAGTAGGAGCAAGATGGAAAGGTTTTAGTTCACGCCAAGGTTTAGCTAGTAGGAGCAAGATGGAAAGGTTTTAGTTCACGCCAAGGTTTAGCTAGTAAGAGCAAGATGGAAAGCGAGCAGCAACGTATCTTTACAAGTGTATTCATGTTTGATTGTTGGGATTGTTGTTTTAGTCTGACAATCGGGGTGGGTGGGATTTTTATTATGTTTATTGTTTCCTTCCTAAAGAGACACACAGGTCACTTTTGTGCTCAAACCAAAGTTGAAACATTTCCTAATTATCTGCATATGATAGATTTCTATTCAGTTACATATTTGAAACCCAACCTATGCTTAATCCACTAAAATATGTCACATTCAACGTAAAAAGGCCTTAACAGCCCAATTAAAAGAAAGAGTCTATACATACCTTAAGAAATTAAAGGCTGACATTGTGTTTTTACAAGAAACACATCTTATAGCCAGTGAACACAAGAAATTGAAGAGGGAATGGGTAGGACAAGTTTTTGCATCCTCTTTTAACTCCAAAGCAAGAGGAACTGCAATTTTGATAATTAGACACATCCCCTTCTGCGTCAACAACACCATCTCTGATCCCTCTGGCAGGTTTGTTTTGGTGCAGGGGCATATGTTTTCAGAGTCTTGGACCCTATTGAATATTTATGCTCCTAACTTCGATGACCATATGTTTATTCAGAATGTCTTCCTTCAGGTCGCTCAAGCACCACCAGGATGGCTACTGGTTGGAGGAGATTTTAATTTTTGCTTAGATACAGTTCTTGATAGGTCTTTTGATAAACTACTCTTTTTATTCACACCCACACAAGACACACACACGCATAGATAACTTTTTACTTTCGACACAACTGTTTCATAGTGTTAGATGTCGAGTATCTCCCCAGATTGCTTAGTGATCATTCTCCTCTGGTATTATCAATCTCCATTCCTACCAAGGTAAATGGAGCATATAGATGGACTAAATTCTCAATTCTACTAAAGCAACCTGAATTTTGTGCATTCTTCAAAGAGCAGATCAATATTTTTACTTTGACAAACAAATCCCCTGCTCCTGACAGCTACATTCTTTGGGACACATTGAAGGCCTATCTGAGGGGACAGATTATTTCCTATACTAAAGGGCTGAAGAGAAAACACGGTGCGGAACTGAGTGCCCTTGAATCTGAAATCTCCGAGCTAGAGAGAACCTACCAAAGAGGCCCGACTAAAGATCTATACAGGCTTTTGGTAAATAAAAAACTTAAATATAATATTCCGAACACATATCAAGCTGAGAGGGCCATCACTAAATCAAAACAGCGTTATTACGAGCTTGGAGAGAAAGCTCACAAAGTATTGGCATGGCAACTGAAAGCAGAGGAAAGTAAGAGGACAATTAATGCCATAGAAACTCTTACTAATGAGATATCTTTCCACCCTACTGAAATTAATAATACTTTTAAGAAATACTATGAAGACCTCTACACTTCCCAATCAAGCGATGATCTATCAGAGATCGACTCCTTTCTCTCCCCTCTCAACCTCCCATGCCTGTCAGGGGAAGACGGCGAGCGCCTGAGTGAACACTTCTTAGTTCCTGAATTGTTGGATGCCATTAAATCCTTACCTTCTAATAAATCTCCTGGGGATGATGGCTTCCCTCCAGAGTTCTATAAAGAATTTAGGGAGCTGTTGGTCCCCTACCTTATGGAGGTACTTAAAAAAGCCAGAAGAAGACATCTGCTTTCCAGAGTCCTTCTCTCAAGCAGTGATTACTGTAATCCACAAGAAAGGGAAAAACCCGCTAAAGTGCGCCTCCTATAGACCAATCTCTCTCCTTAACACAGATTGTAAACTGCTCACCAAGATGCTATCTAAGAGACTGGAGTCATGTCTTCCCCTGTTGGTCAACCCAGATCAGACTGGCTTCATAATAGATTGTCCTCCAATAATCTCAGAAGGTTATTTGATATAATTCACCTTGCTAACAAAAACAAAATACCTCGTGTCGTAGTCTCCCTCGATGCTGAAAAGGCCTTTGATAGGGTTGAATGGCCATACCTCTTTCGCGTCTTGGAAAAGTTCGGTTTACGTACCATGTTTGTAAATTTGATAAAATCACTCTACAAATCTCCTAAAGCTAGGATTGCTACCAATGGGATTACTTCCTCCTCTTTCCCTCTTTATAGGGGGAACAGACAAGGTTGCCCAATTAGCCCCCACCTCTTTGTCCTCGCCATCGAACCGTTAGCTGAGGCTATTAGAACGTGTCCTGACACACATGGCTTTGAGGTGGGCCCCCATACCCATAAATTATCACTCTTTGCGGACGACCTTATCTTATTTCTAACAAACTCAGAACACTCCCTCTCTCACTTGCAGATCCTACTACAGTGTTAGAGCTCTTTCTCTGGATATAAGGTCAACTTTGATAAAAGCGAAATCTTACCGTTGTCTGTCTTTGACCAACATACCATCAAGCACAAGTTTCCTTTTAGATGGTCGCCTATGGGCTTCACATATTTGGGCATAATGGTGGATGGTAATCTGAACAACCTCTAAACTCAATCTGGCCAGTTTGTTGCAAAAGGTAGAGGTTGACCTCTGTAAATGGATGGACTTACCTCTCACTCTACTGGGTAGAATCAATGTAATTAAAATGAATGTCCTGCCCAGATTTCTATATCTGTTTCAATCTCTCCCTATCCCTGTTCCCGCAGCATTTTTTTCCTCTCGACAAGCTGACCAGACGGTTTATCTGGCACGGCAAAACTCCTAGGGTTGGCCTGGAAAAACTGACCCTTGATTACAGTGAAGGGGGCTTAAACCTCCCCAATTTTAGAATGTACTACTGGGCTGCACAGTCTAGGTTTCTGGCTCAGAGGTTTGACAATGGTCCCTCTCCCTCATGGTTGAACATTGAAAAGCTTGAGGTAAATGATGACACTGGGGCAGAATTGTTTTACAAATGGGACAGAAAATCTATAAAAACCATCACAGACAACCCTTTAATCATACATTCTGTCCTGGCATGGTGCAAACTGCATGAGCTGTTCGGTAGAGAGGGATTCCTTTCCCCTAAAACCCCTTTATGGAACAATAGATTGATCCCCATGTTTTTCCAGAATAGTAACTTTAGACCATGGTCTGATAAGGGGATCACTCTTCTGGAACATTGTTACGAGGAGGGAGTTCTTATGGCTTTTGATCAGCTGAAACAGAAATACCACTTGCCTAACAGGGACTTCTTTAGCTACCTACAACTACGAAACTTTATTACGGTGACTCTCAATGGAACCTACCTAAGATGTCACCTATTGAACAACTCTGCCACGCAGACCAACCACTGTTCAAGACTATTTCCCGTGTATACGATGGTCTTTTGTCAGGACTAACACTGCCTGGGCTAGATAAACCCAGACTTAGATGGGAAAAAGATCTGGGTATTGATCTTGATGAGGATCTATGGAGTGACCTATGCAGGGATGGTGTTACACATTGAACTCCAGATACAGACTGATCCAGTTTAATTTCCTCCATCAGCTCTATATCACCCCATCTAGACTGCACAAGTTCAACCCAGATATCTCCTCCCTATGTTTTAGATGTGGCTCAGATGAAGGAACATTCCTCCATTCCACTTGGCAGTGTTCAAAACTACATGGTTTCTGGCAGGGGGTATGTGATACCATATCCTCAATTCACAGGGTTGCATTCCCTTTAGACCCAGAGGTCTGTCTACTGGGTAACTTTACTAATACCAATCTTAGGCAAAGCCATACTATAAAGCTAACCGAAATATTGCTAGCGATGGCCAATAAATGTATTGCCTTGAAATGGAAATTGGATTCCTCCCTGCCAGTTGCAATGTGGCTATCAGAAGTTAGTTGTATCCCTTTGGAGAAAATCACTTACTGCTTGAGGAATAAGTTAAAGACATTTTACAGAATTTGGCAACCTTTTGACTATATGGAGAATCTCCCCCCACATCTCATTGATTGAATCTATATATAATCCTCACATAATGTTTCACACGTAATGTATAATATGTAGCCTATGGCAGGTGATCCAATGTCTCGTTATTATTTTTCTTATTGTATGTTTGTATATATAATTATAAAAAATAAAAATAAATCGTGAACGCTCGTCTGTTACTGTCACCTTGTCCTATCGTTGTCTAATATCTTTTCACTTTTGTTTTGAATGTTCTTAATTGGAAAATGCAACAAAAAAATACATTAAAAAAAATATCTATTCTTATTTCCAACTAATTTAACTAATTGGAAAATGGCACTGACCGATAGGGCTGCCGTGCTTCAAGCTCTTAGGAAACTTAGGAAACTTTACAGTATTGTGTTTTTTTTCTGAGTTATTTCTTACATTATTATCCCAGGAATATTTTTTGTGTTATTACATACAGCCGGGAGGAACTTTTGGATATCAGAGCGATGGTAACTCACCAGCATTACCAGCATTACGACTTTCCCAAACTGGATTGTACCCCCCAGGGCAATTGAACTATTTCCAGAGGTTGTTCCAAAACTCCGCAGGCGGAAAAGAGGTACTCGGAGCGGACTTTGTCCAATTCAGGAGGCACGCAGACCACCCACCGCTTCCGAGTATATTACTCACTAATTTTCGATCTCTGGATAATAAAGTTGAAGAGCTCAGGGCAAGGATTTCCTTCCAAAGAGACATCAGGGATTGTAACATACTGTTTCCCGGAAATATGGCTCTCTTGGGATATACTGTCCGAGTCTGTACAGCCAGTTGGGTTCTCAGTTCATCACGCAAACAGGAATACATCTCTCTCTGGGAGGAAGGGTGGGGGTGCATGTTTTCTTTTTAAACTCGCGCTGCTAAAACTCTTGACCACTGCTACTTCAACTTCCAGGATGCCTGCAAGGCAATCCCCCACCATCCCTTTGGCATATCTGACCACCTGTCCTTCAACTTCCGGGATGCCTGCAAGGCACTCCCCCACCATCCCTTGGGCATATCTGACCACCTGTCCTTCAACTTCCGGGATGCTTGCAAGGCACTCCCCACCATCCCTTTGGCATATATCTTGCTCCTCCCTTCCTATAGACAGAAAATCAAACAGGAAGTACCTGTGCCAAGGACTACTCAACGCTAGTCTGACCAATCGGAATCCACGCTTCAAGATGGTTTTGATCACGCGGACTGGGATATGTTCCAGGTAGCCTCTGGGAACAACAGACTGATATATTGACTGAGTTTATCAGGAAGTGTATAGGAGATGTTGTACCCACTATGACTATTTAAACCTATCCTAACCAGAAACCGTGGATAGATGGCACTATTCGCCCAAAACTGAAAGCACGAACCATCGCATTTAACGATGGCAAGGTGACTGGGAATATGGCTGAATACAAGCAGTGTAGTTATTCCCTCCATAAGGCAATCAAACAGGTAAAACATCAAAATAGAGACAAAGTGGAGTCACAATTCAACGGCTCAGACACGAGACGTATTCGGCAGGGTCTACACACAATCACAGACTACAAAGGGAATACCAGCCACGTTGGCATACACCGAAGTCTTAATTCCAGACAAGCTAAACACCTTCTTCGCCTGCTTTGAGGATAACACAGTGCCACAAACGCGGCCCGCTACCAAGGGATGTGGGTTCTTCTTCTCCGTGACCAACAGGAGTAAGACATTTAAGCGTGTTAACCCTCGCAAGGTTGCCGGCCCAGACGGAATTCGTAGCCACGTCCTCAGAGCATGCGCAGACCAGCTGGCTAGAGTGTTTACAGACATTTTCAATCTCACCCTATCCCAGTCTGTTGTCCCCACAGGTTTCAAGATGTCCACCATTGTTCCTGTACTCAAGAAAGCAAAGGTAACTGAACTAAATTACTATTGCCCCGTAGCACTCACTTCTGCCATCAAGAATTGCTTTGAGAGACTAGTCAAGGATCATATCATCTCTACCTTACCTGCCACCGTAGACCTACTTCAATTTTTTACAATTTAACCCTTATTTCATCAGGTAAGTTGACTGGTACCGCCCCAATAGTGTATATGTGATGTTGGACTGAAGCTACTGCCCCTGAAGCTCTCTTACTCATCCCAGGCTCTCTCTCCTTCTCTCTCTCTCTCTCTCTCTCTCTCTCTCTTTCTCTCTCTCCCCCTCTCTCTCTCTCTCCCCCCTCTCTCTCCCCCTCTCCTCTCTCTCTCTCTCTCTCTCTCTCTCTCTCTCTCTCCTTCTCTCTCTCTCTCTCCCCTTCTCTCTCTCTCTCTCTCTCTCTCTCTCCCTCTCCCCTTCTCTCTCTCTCTCCCTCTCTCCCCTCTCTCTTTCTCTCTCCCCCTCTCTCTCCCTTTCTCTCTCCCTCTCTCCCTTTCTCACTTTCTCTCTCTCTCTCTCTCCCCTTCTCTCTCTCTCTCTCCTTCTCTCTCTCTCCCCTTCTCTCTCTCTCTCTCTCTCCCCTCTCTCTCTCTCCTTCTCTCTCTCTCTCTCTCTCTCTCTCTCTCTCTCTCTCTCCCCTTCTCTCTCTCTCTCTCTCTCTCTCTCTCTCTCCTTCTCTCTCTCTCTCTCTCTCTCTCTCTCCCCTTCTCTCTCTCTCTCCCTTCTCTCGCTCCCCTTCTCTCTCTCTCCTCTCTCGCTCCCCTTCTCTCTCTCTCTCTCCCCTTCTCTCTCTCCCCTTCTCTCTCTCTGCTCTCTCTTCCTCTCTGTTTAGAAGTCATCATGCTCTTTTCTTCCTTCTTCCTTTTCTTCCTCTGAGTGAAGATGGATGGAATAGCTTTTAACCAGCTCAGAGTGATGAAATACATTCTGTATACAGAAGAACATTTTATTACTCCATCAGTCAGACCAAGTGTGTATTCCAAATGGCACCCTATTAATTGTTTAGTGTACTACTGTTGGCGAGAGCCTATAGGGAATAGGGTGTAGCACTACTGTTGACCAGAGCCTATAGGGAATAGTGTGTCAATTGGGAGGCAAAGCCTTCTCCGCTCATCTCTGTTCTACACAGACACTAATGTAAGTTCCCCCTTGGTGTTTAGAATGTCCTTAATGTTTATCATTTGGATCATGTTTATGTAATGTTTGTAATGACCACAAAGAGCAGGTGAATCTCTATTACCGTCAGCCAGCTTGGTTTCAACTGACACTGGGTGAAGGCATTAAAAACATGGCTTACTCAGTTAATTCAACTGGACTACATTATATGTGGTATCAGTTAGTTCAACTGGACTACATTATATGTGGTATCAGTCAGTTCAACTGGACTACATTATATGTGGTATCAGTTAGTTCAACTGGACCAAATTATTAATGGGTTTCAGTTAGTTCAACTGGACTACATTATATGTGGTATCAGTTAGTTCAACTGGACTACATTATTAATGGGCATCAGTTAATTCAACTGGACTACATTCAAATCAAATCAAATCAAATTTATTTATATAGCCCTTTGTACATCAGCTGATATCTCAAAGTGCTGTACAGAAACCCAGCCTAAAACCCCAAACAGCAAGCAATGCAGGTGTAGAAGCACGGTGGCTAGGAAAAACTCCCTAGAAAGGCCAAAACTGAGGAAGAAACCTAGAGAGGAACCAGGCTATGTGGGGTGGCCAGTCCTCTTCTGGCTGTGCCGGGTGGAGATTATAACAGAACATGGCCAAGATGTTCAAATGTTCATAAATGACCAGCATGGTCGAATAATAGTAAGGCAGAACAGTTGAAACTGGAGCAGCAGCATGGCCAGGTGGACTGGGGACAGCAAGGAGTCATCATGTCAGGTAGTCCTGGGGCATGGTCCTAGGGCTCAGGTCAGTTGAAACTGGAGCAGCAGCATGGCCAGGTGGACTGGGGACAGCAAGGAGTCATCATGTCAGGTAGTCCTGGGGCATGGTCCTAGGGCTCAGGTCCTCCGAGAGAGAGAAAGAAAGAAGGAGAGAATTAGAGAACGCACACTTAGATTCACACAGAATAGGACAGGAGAAGTACTCCAGATAAAACAAACTGACCCTAACCCCCCGACAAAAACTACTGCAGCATAAATGCTGGAAGCATCAGTCAGTTCAACTGGACTACATTATTTTTTATTTATTTTTATTTTATTTTATTTCACCTTTATTTAACCAGGTAGGCTAGTTGAGAACAAGTTCTCATTTGCAACTCCGACCTGGCCAAGATAAAGCATAGCAGTGTGAACAGACAACACAGAGTTACACATGGAGTAAACAATTAACAAGCCAATAACACAGTAGAGAAAAAAATAGGGGAGTCTATATACAATGTGTACAAAAGGCATGAGGAGGTAGGCGAATAATTACAATATTGCAGATTAACACTGGAGTGATAAATGATCAGATGATCATGTACAGGTAGAGATATTGGTGTGCAAAAGAGCAGAAAAGTAAATAAATAAATAAAAAATAAAAAACAGTATAAAAACAGTATGGGAATGAGGTAGGTGAAAATGGGTGGGCTATTTACCAATAGACTATGTACAGCTGCAGCGATCGGTTAGCTGCTCGGATAGCTGATGTTTGAAGTTGGTGAGGGAGATAAAAGTCTCCAACTTCAGCGATTTTTGCAGTTCGTTCCAGTCACAGGCAGCAGAGAACTGGAACGAAAGGCGGCCAAATGAGGTGTTGGCTTTAGGGATGATCAGTGAGATACACCTGCTGGAGCGTGTGCTACGGATGGGTGTTGCCATCGTGACCAGTGAACTGAGATAAGGCGGAGCTTTACCTAGCATGGACTTGTAGATGACCTGGAGCCAGTGGGTCTGGTGACGAATATGTAGCGAGGCCAGCCGACTAGAGCATACAAGTCGCAGTGGTGGGTGGTATAAGGTGCTTTGGTGACAAAACGGATGGCACTATGATAGACTGCATCCAGTTTGCTGAGTAGAGTGTTGGAAGCCATTTTGTAGATGACATCGCCGAAATCGAGGATCGGTAGGATAGTCAGTTTTACTAGGGTAAGCTTGGCGGCGTGAGTGAAGGAGGCTTTGTTGCGGAATAGAAAGCCGACTCTTGATTTGATTTTCGATTGGAGATGTTTGATGTGAGTCTGGAAGGAGAGTTTGCAGTCTAGCCAGACACCTAGGTACTTATAGATGTCCACATATTCAAGGTCGGAACCATCCAGGGTGGTGATGCTAGTCGGGCATGCGGGTGCAGGCAGCGATCGGTTGAAAAGCATGCATTTGGTTTTACTCGCGTTTAAGAGCAGTTGGAGGCCACGGAAGGAGTGCTGTATGGCATTGAAGCTCGTTTGGAGGTTAGATAGCACAGTGTCCAATGACGGGCCGAAAGTATATAGAATGGTGTCGTCTGCGTAGAGGTGGATCAGGGAATCGCCCGCAGCAAGAGCAACATCATTGATATATACAGAGAAAAGAGTCGGCCCGAGAATTGAACCCTGTGGCACCCCCATAGAGACTGCCAGAGGACCGGACAGCATGCCCTCCGATTTGACACACTGAACTCTGTCTGCAAAGTAATTGGTGAACCAGGCAAGGCAGTCATCCGAGAAACCGAGGCTATTGAGTCTGCCGATAAGAATATGATGATTGACAGAGTCGAAAGCCTTGGCGAGGTCGATGAAGACGGCTGCACAGTACTGTCTTTTATCGATGGCGGTTATAATATCGTTTAGTACCTTGTACCTTTAGTACCTGGTGACCGTGTTCCCTATCCTCAGTGCAGTGGGCAGCTGGGAGGAGGTGCTCTTGTTCTCCATGGACTTCACAGTGTCCCAGAACTTTTTGGAGTTGGAGCTACAGGATGCAAACTTCTGCCTGAAGAAGCTGGCCTTAGCTTTCCTGACTGACTGCGTGTATTGGTTCCTGACTTCCCTGAACAGTTGCATATCCCGGGGACTATTCGATGCTATTGCAGTCCGCCACAGGATGTTTTTGTGCTGGTCGAGGGCAGTCAGGTCTGGAGTGAACCAAGGGCTGTATCTGTTCTTAGTTCTGCATTTTTTGAACGGTGCATGCTTATCTAATATGGTGAGGAAGTTACTCTTAAAGAATGACCAGGCATCCTCAACTGACGGGATGAGGTCAATGTCCTTCCAGGATACCCGGACCAGGTCGATTAGAAAGGCCTGCTCACAGAAGTGTTTTAGGGAGCGTTTGACAGTGATGAGGGGTGGTCGTTTGACTGCGGCACCGTAGCGGATACAGGCAATGAGGCAGTGGTCGCTGAGATCCTGGTTGAAGACAGCGGAGGTGTATTTGGAGGGCCAGTTGGTCAGGATGACGTCTATGAGGGTGCCCTTGCTTACAGAGTTAGGGTTGTACCTGGTGGGTTCCTTGATGATTTGTGTGAGATTGAGGGCATCTAGCTTAGATTGTAGGACTGCCGGGTGTTAAGCATATCCCAGTTTAGGTCACCTAACAGAACAAACTCAGAAGCTAGATGGGGGCAATCAATTCACAAATGGTGTCCAGGGCACAGCTGGGAGCTGAGGGGGTCGGTAGCAGGCGGCAACAGTGAGAGACTTATTTCTGGAGAGAGTAATTTTCAGAATTAGTAGTTCGAACTGTTTGGGTATGGACCTGGAAAGTATGACATTACTTTGCAGGCTATCTCTGCAGTAGACTGCGACTCCTCCCCTTTGGCAGTTCTATCTTGACGGAAGATGTTATAGTTGGGTATGGAAATCTCTGAATTTTTTGGTGGCCTTCCTGAGTCAGGATTCAGACACGGCAAGGACATCAGGGTTAGCAGAGTGTGCTAAAGCAGTGAGTAAAACAAACTTAGGGAGGAGGCTTCTAATGTTGACATGCATGAAACCAAGGCTTTTTCGATCACAGAAGTCAACAAATGAGGGTGCCTGGGGACATGCAGGGCCTGGGTTTACCTCCACATCACCCGCGGAACAGAGAAGGAGTAGTATGAGGGTGCGGCTAAGGGCTATCAAAACTGGTCGCCTAGAGCGTTGGGGACAGAGAATAAGAGGAGCAGGTTTCTGGCCATGGTAGAATATATTCAGGGCATAATGCACAGACAGGGGTATGGTGGGGTGCGGGTACAGCGGAGGTAAGCCCAGGCACTGGGTGATGATGAGAGAGGTTGTATCTCTGGACATGCTGGTTGTAATGGGTGAGGTCACCGCATATGTGGGAGGTGGGACAAAGGAGGTATCAGGGGTCTGAGGAATGGGACTAGGGGCTCCATTGTGAACTAAAACAATGATAACTAACCTGAGCAACAGTATACAAGGCATATTGACATTTGAGAGAGACATACAGCGAGGCATACAGTAAACACAGGTGTTGAATTGGGAAAGCTAGCTAAAACAGTGGGTGAGACAACAGCTAATCAGCTAGCATAACAACAGCAGGTGAGATGGCATTGACTAGGCAACTCGGCCGACAGATAAAACAAACAAGCAGAATGGAGTACCGTGATTAATGGACAGTCCAGCGTGCATCAGCTATGTAGCCAAGTGATCAGAGTCCAGGGGGCAGCGGTGGATGGGGCAGGGGGGCTGGGCTGGCGAGTGTTATCCAGGTTAAGAAAACTAACAATGACTAAATAGCTAAATAGCTTGTAGCTAGCTAGCTGGTTAATGGGCATCAGTCAGTTCAACTGGACTACATTATATATGGGCATCAGTTAATTCAACTGGACTACATTATATGTGGTATCAGTTAGTTCAACTGGACTACATTATTAATGGGTATCAGTTAGTTCAACTGGACTACATTATTAATGGGCATCAGTTAGTTCATCTGGACTACATTATATGTGGTATCAGTTAATTCAACTGGACTACATTATATGCGGTATCAGTCAGTTCAACTGGACTACATTATTAATGGGCATCAGTTAGTTCAACTGGACTACATTATTAATGGGCATCAGTTAGTTCAACTGGACTACATTATTAATGGGCATCAGTTAGTTCAACTGGACTACATTATTAATGGGCATCAGTCAGTTCAACTGGACTACATTATATGTGGTATCAGTTAGTTCAACTGGACTACACTCTTAATGGGTATCAGTCAGTTCAACTGGACTACATTATATGTGGTATCAGTCAGTTCAACTGGACTACATTATTAATGGGCATCAGTTAGTTCAACTGGACTACATTATTAATGGGCATCAGTTAATTCAACTGGACTACATTATATGTGGCATCAGTTAGTTCAACTGGACTACATTATTAATGGGCATCAGTTAGTTCAACTGGACTACATTATTAATGGGCATCAGTTAATTCAACTGGACTACATTATATGTGGTATCAGTTAGTTCAACTGGACTACATTATATGTGGTATCAGTTAGTTCAACTGGACTACATTATATGTGGTATCAGTTAGTTCAACTGGACTACATTATATGTGGTATCAGTTAGTTCAACTGGACTACATTATATGTGGTATCAGTTAGTTCAACTGGACTACATTATTAATGGGCATCAGTTAGTTCAACTGGACTACATTATTAATGGGCATCAGTCAATTCAACTGGACTACATTATATGTGGCATCAGTTAGTTCAACTGGACTACATTATATGTGGTATCAGTTAGTTCAACTGGACTACATTATTAATGGGCATCAGTTAGTTCAACTGGACTACATTATATTTGGTATCAGTTAGTTCAACTGGACTACATTATTAATGGGTATTAGTTAGTTCAACTGGACTACATTATATATGGGCATCAATTAGTTCAACTGGACTACATTATTAATGGGCATCAGTTAGTTCAACTGGACTACATTATATATGGGCATCAGTTAGTTCAACTGGACTACATTATATGTGGTATCAGTTAGTTCAACTGGACTACATTATATGCGGTATCAGTTAGTTCAACTGGACTACATTATATGTGGTATCAGTTAGTTCAACTGGACTACATTATTAATGGGCATCAGTTAGTTCAACTGGACTACATTATTAATGGGCATCAGTTAGTTCAACTGGACTACATTATTAATGGGCATCAGTCAATTCAACTGGACTACATTATATGTGGCATCAGTTAGTTCAACTGGACTACATTATATGTGGTATCAGTTAGTTCAACTGGACTACATTATATGTGGTATCAGTTAGTTCAACTGGACTACATTATTAATGGGCATCAGTTAGTTCAACTGGACTACATTATTAATGGGTATCAGTTAGTTCAACTGGACTACATTATATGTGGTATCAGTTAGTTCAACTGGACTACATTATTAATGGGTATTAGTTAGTTCAACTGGACTACATTATATATGGGCATCAATTAGTTCAACTGGACTACATTATTAATGGGCATCAGTTAGTTCAACTGGACTACATTATATATGGGCATCAGTTAGTTCAACTGGACTACATTATTAATGGGTATCAGTTAGTTCAACTGGACTACATTATATGTGGCATCAGTTAGTTCAACTGGACTACATGATATGTGGTATCAGTTAGTTCAACTGTACTACATTATATGTGGTATCAGTTAGTTGAACTGGACTACACTCTTAATGGGCATCAGTTAGTTCAACTGGACTACATTATTAATGGGCATCAGTTAGTTCAACTGGACTACATTATTAATGGGCATCAGTTAGTTCAACTGGACTACATTATTAATGGGCATCAGTTAGTTCAACTGGACTACATTATAATGGGCATCAGTTAGTTCAACTGGACTACATTATTAATGGGCATCAGTTAGTTCAACTGGACTACATTATTAATGGGCATCACAGTTCAACTGGACTACATTATATGTGGTATCAGTTAGTTCAACTGGACTACATTATATGTGGTATCAGTTAGTTCAACTGGACTACATTATATGTGGTATCAGTTAGTTCAACTGGACTACATTATATGTGGTATCAGTTAGTTCAACTGGACTACATTATATGTGGCATCAGTTAGTTCAACTGGACTACATTATATGTGGTATCAGTCAGTTCAACTGGACTACATTATTAATGGGCATCAGTTAGTTCAACTGGACTACATTATTAATGGGTTTGAGTTAGATCAACTGGACTACATTATATGTGGTATCAGTTAGTTCAACTGGACTACATTATATGTGGTATCAGTTAGTTCAACTGGACTACATTATATGTGGTATCAGTCAGTTCAACTAGACTACATTATTAATGGGTTTCAGTTAGTTCAACTGGACTACATTATTAATGGGTATCAGTTAGTTCAACTGGACTACATTATTAATGGGTATCAGTTAGTTCAACTGGACTACATTATATGTGGTATCAGTTAGTTCAACTGGACTACATTATATGTGGTATCAGTTAGTTCAACTGGACTACATTATATGTGGTATCAGTCAGTTCAACTAGACTACATTGTTAATGGGTATCAGTCAGTTCAACTGGACTACATTATATGTGTCACGTTCTTTCAAAATCGAACCCAGAAGCAGACCAGGACAAAGAGAGTAGGAAGAAGGTGAGTATTTATTTACAAGTGAATGTGAATGGGTAGATTTATCCAGGTAGCGTAGCGGGCAGCGGTGGTGAGTTGATGGGAGTAAATAGGTGGATCCACTGGGGTAGTGGAATCCTCCGACGACCAGGCGGGAATGGGGTAAATGATCCGGGTGAGTAACTGAAGACAGAACAAACGGAGGTAAGTTTAAGGCAAGCAATACGTAAAAAACAACAAAACAAATTCTATCCAACTTGAGGCTGATACTCTGGCACAACATACTGTTCATGGCTAACGATCCGGCAGGGAATGGATGTCAGGTCAGAGCTTTTGAAGGGGAGAGGTGATGATCAGGACAGGTGTGCAGATTTCTGATGGGATACAGGTGCGGGTGAACATCGATCTCCCAACAAGCTAATTCGCCCGGCAACCAGACAGGGTGCGTTCCAGGACACCGGAAACACACTCCAGGACAGAAACACAGGCAAACACAGACTCAGGAAGCGGGATTCGTGACAATATGTGGTATCAGTTAGTTCAACTGGACTACATTATATGTGGTATCAGTTAATTCAACTGGACTACATTATATGTGGTATCAGTTAATTCAACTGGACTACATTATTAATGGCTACATTATATGTGGTATCAGTTAATTCAACTGGACTACATTATTAATGGGCATCAGTTAGTTCAACTGGACTACATTATTAATGGGCATCAGTTAGTTCAACTGGACTACATTATATGTGGTATCAGTTAGTTCAACTGGACTACATTATTAATGGGCATCAGTTAGTTCAACTGGACTACATTATATGTGGTATCAGTTAGTTCAACTGGACTACATTATATGTGGTATCAGTTAGTTCAACTGGACTACATTATATGTGGTATCAGTCAATTCAACTGGACTACATTATATGTGGTATCAGTTAGTTCAACTGGACTACATTATATGTGGTATCAGTTAATTCAACTGGACTACATTATTAATGGCTACATTATATGTGGTATCAGTTAATTCAACTGGACTACATTATTAATGGGCATCAGTTAGTTCAACTGGACTACATTATTAATGGGCATCAGTTAGTTCAACTGGACTACATTATATGTGGTATCAGTTAGTTCAACTGGACTACATTATTAATGGGCATCAGTTAGTTCAACTGGACTACATTATATGTGGTATCAGTTAGTTCAACTGGACTACATTATATGTGGTATCAGTTAGTTCAACTGGACTACATTATATGTGGTATCAGTCAGTTCAACTGGACTACATTATATGTGGTATCAGTTAGTTCAACTGGACTACATTATATGTGGTATCAGTTAGTTCAACTGGACTACATTATATGTGGTATCAGTTAGTTCAACTGGACTACATTATATGTGGTATCAGTCAGTTCAACTGGACTACATTATATGTGGTATCAGTTAGTTCAACTGGACTACATTATATGTGGTATCAGTTAGTTCAACTGGACTACATTATTAATGGGCATCAGTTAGTTCAACTGGACTACATTATTAATGGGTATCAGTTAATTCAACTGGACTACATTATATATGGCATCAGTTAGTTCAACTGGACTACATTATTATTATTGGACTTGACTTCCGGCGCCGACTGAGATGGCCGCCTCGCTTCGCGTTCCTAGGAAACTATGCAGTTTTTTGTTTTTTTACGTGTTATTTCTTACATTAGTACCCCAGGTCATCTTAGGTTTCATTACATACAGTCGAGAAGAACTACTGAATATAAGATCAGCGCCAACTCACCATCAGTACGACCAAGAATATGTTTTCCGCGACGCGGATCCGGTGTTCTGCCTTACAAACAGGACAACGGAATGGATCGCATGCAGCGACCCAAGGAAACGACTCCGAAAAAGAGGGAAACGAGGCGGTGTTCTGGTCAGACTCCGAAAAGGGCACATCGCGCAGCACTCCCCAGCATTCTTCTTGCCAATGTCCAGTCTCTTGACAACAAGGTTGACGAAATCCGAGCAAGAGTAGCATTCCAGAGGGACATCAGAGACTGCAACGTTCTCTGCTTCACAGAAACATGGCTTACTGGGAAGACGCTATCCGAGGCGGTGCAGCCAACGGGTTTCTCCACGCATCGCGCCGACAGAAACAAACATCTTTCTGGTAAGAAGAGTGGCGGGGGCGTATGCCTCATGACTAACGAGACATGGTGTGATGAAGGAAACATACAGGAACTCAAATCCTTCTGTTCACCTGATTTAGAATTCCTCACAATCAAATGTAGACCGCATTATCTTCCAAGAGAATTCTCCTCGATTATAATCACAGCCGTATATATCCCCCAAGCAGACACATCGATGGCTCTGAACGAACTTTATTTAACTCTTTGCAAACTGGAAACCATTTATCCGGAGGCTGCATTCATTGTAGCTGGGGATTTTAACAAAGCTAATCTGAAAACAAGACTCCCTAAATTTTACCAGCATATCGATTGCGCAACCAGGGGTGGTAAAACCTTGGATCATTGTTACTCTAACTTCCGCGACGCATATAAGGCCCTGCCCCGCCCCTTTCGGAAAAGCTGACCACGACTCCATTTTGATGATCCCTGCCTACAGGCAGAAACTAAAACAAGAGGCTCCCACGCTGAGGTCTGTCCAACGCTGGTCAGACCAAGCTGACTCCACACTCCAAGACTGCTTCCATCACGTGGACTGGGACATGTTTCGTATTGCGTCAGATGGAAATATTGACGAATACGCTGATTCGGTGTGCGAGTTCATTAGAACGTGCGTCGAAGATGTCGTTCCCATAGCAACGATAAAAACATTCCCAAACCAGAAACCGTGGATTGATGGCAGCATTCGCGTGAAACTGAAAGCGCGAACCACTGCTTTTAATCAGGGCAAGGTGTCTGGTAATATGTCCGAATATAAACAATGCAGCTATTCCCTCCGCAAGGCTATTAAACAAGCTAAGCGTCAGTACAGAGACAAAGTGGAATCTCAATTCAATGGCTCAGACACAAGAGGCATGTGGCAGGGTCTACAGTCAATCACGGACTACAAGAAGAAACCCAGCCCAGTCACGGACCAGGATGTCTTGCTCCCAGGCAGACTAAATCACTTTTGCCCGCTTTGAGGACAATACAGTGCCACTGACACGGCCTGCAACGAAACATGCAGTCTCTCCTTCACTGCAGCCGAGGTGAGTAAGACATTTAAACGTGTTAACCCTCGCAAGGCTGCAGGCCCAGACGGCATCCCCAGCCGCGCCCTCAGAGCATGCGCAGACCAGGTGGCCGGTGTGTTTACGGACATATTCAATCAATCCCTATACCAGTCTGCTGTTCCCACATGCTTCAAGAGGGCCACCATTGTTCCTGTTCCCAAGAAAGCTAAGGTAACTGAGCTAAACGACTACCGCCCCGTAGCACTCACTTCCGTCATCATGAAGTGCTTTGAGAGACTAGTCAAGGACCATATCACCTCCACCCTACCTGACACCCTAGACCCACTCCAATTTGCTTACCGCCCAAATAGGTCCACAGACGATGCAATCTCAACCACACTGCACACTGCCCTAACCCACCTGGACAAGAGGAATACCTATGTGAGAATACTGTTCATCGACTACAGCTCGGCATTCAATACCATAGTACCCTCCAAGCTCGTCATCAAGCTCGAGACCCTGGGTCTCGACCCCGCCCTGTGCAACTGGGTACTGGACTTCCTGACGGGCCGCCCACAGGTGGTGAGGGTAGGCAACAACATCTCCTCCCCGCTGATCCTCAACACGGGGGGCCCCACAAGGGTGCGTTCTGAGCCCTCTCCTGTACTCCCTGTTCACCCACGACTGCGTGGCCATGCACGCCTCCAACTCAATCATCAAGTTTGCGGACGACACAACAGTGGTAGGCTTGATTACCAACAACGACGAGACGGCCTACAGGGAGGAGGTGAGGGCCCTCGGAGTGTGGTGTCAGGAAAATAACCTCACACTCAACGTCAACAAAACTAAGGAGATGATTGTGGACTTCAGGAAACAGCAGAGGGAACACCCCCTATCCACATCGATGGATCAGTAGTGGAGAGGGTAGCAAGTTTTAAGTTCCTCGGCATACACATCACAGACAAACTGAATTGGTCCACTCACACTGACAGCGTCGTGAAGAAGGCGCAGCAGCGCCTCTTCAACCTCAGGAGGCTGAAGAAATTTGGCTTGTACCAAAAGCACTCACAAACTTCTACAGATGCACAATCGAGAGCATCCTGGCGGGCTGTATCACCGCCTGGTACGGCAACTGCTCCGCCTCAACCGTAAGGCTCTCCAGAGGGTAGTGAGGTCTGCACAACGCATCACCGGGGCAAACTACCTGCCCTCCAGGACACCTACACCACCCGATGTTACAGGAAGGCCATAAAGATCATCAAGGACATCAACCACCCAAACCACTGCCTGTTCACCCCGCTATCATCCAGAAGGCGAGGTCAGTACAGGTGCATCAAAGCTGGGACCGAGAGACTGAAAAACAGCTTCTATCTCAAGGCCATCAGACTGTTAAACAGCCACCACTAACATTGAGTGGCTGCTGCCAACACACTGTCATTGACACTGACCCAACTCCAGCCACTTTAATAATGGGAATTGATGGGAAATGATGTAAATATATCACTAGCCACTTTAAACAATGCTACCTTATATAATGTTACTTACCCTACACTATTCATCTCATATGCATATGTATATACTGTACTCTAGATCATCGACTGCATTCTTATGTCACTAGCCACTTTAACTATGCCACTTTGTTTACTTTGTCTACATACTCATCTCATATGTATATACTGTACTCGATACCATCTACTGTATGCTGCTCTGTACCATCACTCATTCATATATCCTTATGTACATATTCCTTATCCCCTTACACTGTGTATAAGACAGTAGTTTTGGAATTGTTAGTTAGATTACTTGTTGGTTATCACTGCATTGTCGGAACTAGAAGCACAAGCATTTCGCTACACTCGCATTAACATCTGCTAACCATGTGTATGTGACAAATAAAATTTGATTTGATTTGATTTGATTTGATTTGGACTACATTATATGTGGTATCAGTTAGTTCAACTGGACTACATTATTAATGGGCATCAGTTAGTTCAACTGGACTACACTCCTAATGGGTATCAGTTAATTCAACTGGACTACATTATATGTGGTATCAGTTAGTTCAACTGGACTACATTATATGTGGTATCAGTTAGTTCAACTGGACTACATTATATGTGGTATCAGTTAGTTCAACTGGACTACATTACTAATGGGCATCAGTTAGTTCAACTGGACTACACTCTTAATGGGTATCAGTTAATTCAACTGGACTACATTATATGTGGTATCACTTAGTTCAACTGGACTACATTATATGTGGTATCAGTTAGTTCAACTGGACTACATTATTAATGGGCATCAGTTAGTTCAACTGGACTACATTATATGTGGTATCAGTTAGTTCAACTGGACTACATTAATAATGGGTATCAGTTAGTTCAACTGGACTACATTATTAATGGGTATCAGTTAGTTCAACTGGACTACATTATATGTGGTATCAGTTAGTTCAACTGGACTACATTATTAATGGGCATCAGTTAGTTCAACTGGACTACATTATTAATGGGTTTCAGTTAGTTCAACTGGACTACATTATTAATGGGCATCAGTTAGTTCAACTGGACTACATTATTAATGGGCATCAGTCAGTTCAAATGGACTACATTATATGTGGTATCAGTTAGTTCAACTGGACTACATTATATGTGGTATCAGTTAGTTCAACTGGACTACATTATTAATGGGCATCAGTCAGTTCAACTGGACTACATTATATGTGGTATCAGTTAGTTCAACTGGACTACATTATTAATGGGTATCAGTCAGTTCAAATGGACTACATTATTAATGGGTTTCAGTTAGTTCAAATGGACTACATTATATGTGGTATCAGTTAGTTCAACTGGACTACATTATATGTGGTATCAGTTAGTTCAACTGGACTACATTATATGTGGTATCAGTTAGTTCAACTGGACTACATTATATGTGGTCATTGTGTCAGCCCAGGGGAGTCAGCTACAATTGTACTCTACTACAATCTGCAAAAATCAACTACACTCAACTGTATACACTAATGTACTCTACAACACTCAAATAGACTATACTGTACTCTACTACACTCTACAGTGCTCTACTACACTCAACTATACTCTGCTGTGCCAAACTATACACTCTACTGTACTCTACAACACTATATTACACTCTACTGTACAACACTACTGTAGTCTACTGTGCTCACCTACATTACTGTACTCTACAGCAAACTACTATACTATACTCTACTGTGCTCTACTACACTCTAATGTAGTCTACTACACTAATGTAGTCTACTACACTCTACTGTACTCTACTGTGTTCAACTACACTCTACTGTACTCTACAACACTACTACACTCTACTGTGCTCAACTACATTACTGTACTCTGCTGCACTTTACAATACTCTACTGTACTATACTACACTCTACTGTAGTCTACTACACTCTACTGTGCTCAACTACATTACTGTACTCTGCTGCACTTTACAATACTCTACTGTACTATACTACACTCTACTGTAGTCTACTACACTCTACTGTGCTCAACTACATTACTGTACTCTGCTGCACTTTACAATACTCTACTGTACTACACTACACTCTACTGTAGTCTACTACACTCTACTGTGCTCAACTACATTACTGTACTCTGCTGCACTTTACAATACTCTACTGTACTACACTACACTCTACTGTAGTCTACTACACTCTACTGTAGTCTACTACACTCTACAGTGCTCAACTACAATACCATACTCTACTACACTTTACTACACTCTACTGTACACTACTGCACACTACTGTACTCTACTGTGCTCAACTACATTACTGTACTCTACTACACTCTACTGTACTCTTTACACTATTACACTCTAATGTACTGTACTACACTATACTGTACTCTACCATACTCTACTACCCTCTACTACTCCCTGCTGTACTCTACTACACTATATTGTAGTCTACTACACTGTACTGTACTACACTGTACTCTACTGTACACTACATTTCTACACTGTACTGTACTCTACCAAACGGCTACACTCTGCTACAATCTACTACACTCTACTGTACTCTACCACACTCTACTGCACTCTACTGTACCACACTATACTATACTATGCTGTGCCCTACAACACTCGACTACACCACACTGTACTCTACTACACTCTACTATACTCTGCTGTGCTCAACTTCATTACTGTACTACTTTACTCTACAGTACTCTACTACACTCTACTGTACTCAACTACATCACTGTATTCTACTACACTCTACTGTACTCTACTATACTCTGCTATACTCTACTGTACCACACTCTACTATACTCTGCTGTGCTCAACTTCATTACTGTACTACTTTACTCTACTCTACAACACTCTACTGTACTCTACTACACTCTGCTATGCTCTACTGTGCCACACTATACTATACTCTACTGTGCCCTACAACACTTGACTACACCATACTGTACTCTACTACACTCTACTATACTCTGCTGTGCTTAACTTCATTACTGTACTACTTTATTCTACTACACTCTACTGTACTCTACTGTGCTCTACAACACTCTACTGTGCTCAACTACATCACTGTATTCTACTACACTCTACTGTACTATACTATACTCTACTGTATTCTACTACACTCGACTATACTCTGCTGTGCCACACTATACTATACTCTACAACACTCACATACACTCTACTGTACTCTAATACGCTATACTGTACTCTACTACACTATACTGTACTTTAATGTGCTCAACTGCATTACTGCAGTACTACACTCTACTGTACTCTACAACAATCTACTGTGCTCAACTACATTATTGTACTCTACTGCACTTTACTACACTCTACTGTACTCTACTACACTATATTGTAGTCTACTACACTGTACTGTACTCTACCAAACTGCTACAATCTACTACACTCTACTATACTCTACTGTGCCACACTATACTATACTCCACTGTGCCCTACAACACTTGACTACACCACACTGTACTCTACTACACTCTACTATACTCTGCTGTGCTCACCTTCATTACTGCACTACTTTACTCTACTGTACTCTACTATACTCTACTGTACTCTACTATACTCTACTGTACTCAACTACATCACTGTATTCTACTACACTCCACTGTACTCTACTACACTCTGCTATACTCTACCGTACCACACTCTACTGTACTCTGCTCTGCTCAACTTCATTACTGTACTACTTTACTCTACTGTACTCTACTATACTCTACTGTACTCAACTACATCACTGTATTCTACTACACTCCACTGTACTCTACTACACTCTGCTATACTCTACCGTACCACACTCTACTGTACTCTGCTCTGCTCAACTTCATTACTGTACTACTTTACTCTACAACACTCTACTGTACTCTACTACACTCTGCTATACTCTACTGTGCCCTACAACACTTGACTACACCATACTGTACTCTACTACACTCTACTATACTCTGCTGTGCTCAACTTCATTACTGTATTACTTTACTCTACTGCACTCTACTACACTCTACTGTAGTCTACAACACGCTACTGTGCTCAACTACATCACTGTATTCTACTACACTCTACTGTACTATACTACACTCTGCTGTATTATACTACAACGCTACACTCTACTGTACTCTACAACACTCTACTGTAGTCTACAACACTGTACTACACTGTACTCTACTGTACACTACATTTCTACACTGTACTGTACTCTACCAAACTTCTACACTCTGCTACAATCACTACACTCTACTGTACTCTACTACACTCTAATGTACTCGACTACACTCTACTGTGCTCTACTACACTCTACTATACTCCACTGTACTGTACCACACTATAAAATACTCCACTGTACTCTACTGTGCTCAACTACATCACTGTACTCTACTACACCGCACTACACTCCAATGTACTCTACCACACTACTACACTCTACTGTACTCTACTACACTCCACTGTGCTCAACTATATTACTGTACTCTACTACACTACTGCGCCGCACCACACTATACTATACTCTACTCTACAACACTCAAATACACTCTACTGTACTCTGCTGTACTGTACCACACTACACTATACTCTCCTGTACTCTGCAACACTCAACTACATTATACTGTACTCTACTGTGCTCAACTACATTACTGTACTATTTTACTCTATTGTACTCGACTACACTCTACTGTACTCTACTGTGCTCAACTACATTACTGTACTCTACTACACTCGACGGTACTCTACAACACTCTACTACACTCGACGGTGCTCTACTACACCCTACTGCACTCGACGGTGCTCTACTGTACTCTACTACACTCTACTGTACTCTACTACACTCTACTGTACTCTACTGTGCTCAACTACATTACTGTACTCTACTACACTTAACTGTACTCTACCATACTCTACTACCCTCTACTGTACTCTACTACACTATATTGCAGTCTACTACACTGTACTGTACTACACCAAACTGTACTGTACACTACATTTATACACTGTACTGTACCACACTGCTACTCTGCTACACTCTATTACACTCTACTGTACTCTACTACACTCTACTGTGTTCTACTACACTCTACTGTGCTCTACTACACTCTACTGTGCTCTACTCCACTCTACTGTGCTCTACTGTACTGTGCCACACTGCACTATACTCTACAACACTCGACTACACCATACTGTACTCTACTACACTATACTGTACTCTACTGTGCTCAACTACATTACTGTACCACTTTACTCTACTATACTGTACTACACGCTACTGTACTCAACTACATCACTGCACTCTACTACACTATACTATACTCAACTATACTATACTCAATTGTACTCTACAACACTCAACCACTCTACTGTACTCTGCTGTACTGTACCACACTATACTATACTCTACTGTACTCCACAACACTCAACCACTCTACTGTACTCTGCTGTACTGTACCACACTATACTATACTCTACTGTACTCCACAACACTCAACCACTCTACTGTACTCTGCTGTACTGTACTACACTATACTATACTCTACTATACAACACTCAAATACATTATACTGTACTCTACTGAGCTCAACTACATCACTGTACTATTTTACTCTACTACACTCTACTACACTCTACTGTACTCTACTACACTCTACTACACTCTACTACACTATACTGTACTCTACTGCACTCTACTGCACTCTACTGCACTCTACTGTACTCTACTGCACTCTACTACACTCGACTGTGCTCTACTACACTCTACTGTACTCTACTGTACTCTACTACACTCTACTGTACTCTACTACACTCTACTGTACTCTACTGTACTCTACTACACTCTACTGTACTCTACTGCACTCTACTACACTCGACTGTGCTCTACTACACTCGACTGCACTCTACTGCACTCTACTGTACTCTACTACACTCTACTGTACTCTACTGTGCTCAACTACATTACTGTACTCTACTACACTATACTGTACTCTAACGTACTCTACTACACTCGACTGTACTCTACTACACTCTACTGTACTCTACTGTGCTCAACTATATTACTGTACTCTACTACACTATACTGTACTCTAATGTACTCTACTACCCTCTACTACACTCTACAGTACTCCACTACACTCTACAGTACTCCACTACACTCTACAGTACTACACTACTACACTCTACGGTGCTCTACTACACTCTGATGTACTTTAAAATACTGTACAACACGCTACTGTGCTCTATTGTGCTCAACTCCGTTACTCAACTACACTCTATTGTACTCTGCTGTACTGTACCACACTATACTATACTATACTCTACTGTACTGTGCAACACTCAACTACATTATACTGTACTCTACTGTGCTCGACTACATCACTGTACTATTTTACTCAACAGTACTCTACTACACTCTACTGTACTCTACTACACTCTACAACACTCTACTACACTCTACTGTACTCTACTACACTCTACAACACTCTACTACACTCTACTACACTCTACTGTACTCGACTGTACTCAACAGTACTCTACAACACTCTATTACACTCGACTGTACTCGACTGTACTCAACAGTACTCTACAACACTCTACTACACTCAACTGTACTCGACTGTACTCAACAGTACTCTACAACACTCTACTACACTCAACTGTACTCGACTGTACTCAACAGTACTCTACAACACTCTATTACACTCGACTGTGCTCAACTACGTTAATGTACTCTACTTCACTCTACTGTGCCCAACTACGTTACTTTACACTCTACTGTACTCTACTGCACTCTACTGTGCTCTACTGTGCTCTCTACTACACTCTACTGTGCTCTACTGTACTCTACTGTGCTCAACTACATTACTGTACTCTACTGTAATCTACTACACTCTACTCCACTACACTCTACTGTACTATACTACTTTCTACTGTACTCTCGTAAACTCTACTGTACTCTACTACACTATACTACTCTCTACTGTACTCTAGTAAACTCTACTGTACTCTACTACACTCTACTGTACTCAAATACATTACTGTACTCTACTGTACTCCACTCCTCTACCATTGAGGAAGTACAGTTCACCGCGCAGCCCAGTCAAAACTGTTCGCTGCTCTGGCCCCCCAATGGTGGAACAAACTCCCTCACGACGCCAGGACAGCGGAGTCAATCACCACCTTCCGGAGACACCTGAAACCCCACCTCTTTCAGGAATACCTAGGATAGGATAAAGTAATCATTCTCACCCCCCACCTCCTTAAAAGATTTAGATGCACTATTGTAAAGTGGCTGTTCCACTGGATGTCTTAAGGTGAACGCACCAATTTGTAAGTCGCTCTGGATAAGAGCGTCTGCTAAATGACTTAAAAATGTAAATGTACTACACTCTACTAAACTCTACTACACGGTACTACACTCTGTTGTACTCTACTACACTTTAGTGTACTCTACTGTGCTCTACTACGTTACTGTACTCCACCACACATTAGTGTACTCTATTGCACTGTACTACACTCTACTGTACTCTACTGCACTGTACTACAGTCTACTGCACTCTACTGTTTATTATTTTATTATTATTCTTTTTATATCACCTTTATTTAACCAGGTAGGCCAGTTGAGAACAAGTTCTCATTTACAACTGCGATCTGGCCAAGATAAAGCAAAGCAGTGTGGCACAAACAAGAACACAGAGCTACACATGGAAAAAAACAAACATACAGTCAATAATACAATAGAAAAAGTCTATATACAGTGTGTGGAAATGTTGTGAGATAAGGGAGGTAAAGGCTATAAATAGGCCATAGTGGAGAAATAATTACAATTTAGCAATTAAACACTGGAATTGTAGATGTGCAGAAGATGAATGTGCAAGTAGAGATACTGGGGTGCAAAGGAGCAAAAAAAAATCATAATATGGGGATGAGGTAGTTGAGTAGGCTATTTACAGATGGGCTATGTACAGGTACAATGATCGGTTAGCTGCTCAGATAGCTGATGTTTAAAGTTAGTGAGTGAGATATGTCTCCAACTTCAGTGATTTTTGCAATTCGTTCCAGTCATTGGCAGCAGAGAACTGGAAGGAAAGGCGGCCAAAGGCAGAATAGGCTTTGGGGATGACCAGTGAAATATACCTGCTGGAGCGAGTGTTATGTTGATTTTACCTTTTGTTCACCTAATACGTTTTTTGCCCGATTGGTTAGAGACTGTAAGTAAGCATTTCACTGTAAGGTCTGCAACAGTTGTATTCAGAGCACGTGGATTGGAGACGCACGTCCAATCCAA
This sequence comes from Oncorhynchus nerka, assembly GCF_034236695.1. Classification (NCBI taxonomy): domain Eukaryota; kingdom Metazoa; phylum Chordata; class Actinopteri; order Salmoniformes; family Salmonidae; genus Oncorhynchus; species Oncorhynchus nerka. The sequence continues at coordinate 105,126,843 of NC_088410.1, read as the reverse complement.
CGTGCGTTAGGGTTAGGGTTAGTGCACGTTGGATTGGAGATGCTTAATGTGAGTCTGGAAGGAGAGTTTACAGTCTAACCAGACACCTAGGTATTTATAATTGTCCACATATTCTAAGTCAGAACCGCCCAGAGTAGTGATGCTGGACGGGCAGGCAGGTGCGGGCAGCAATCAGTTGAATAACATGCATTTAGTTTTACTTGCATCGAAGAGCAGTTGGAGGCCACGGAATGAGTGTTGTATGGCATTGAAGCTCGTCTGGAGGTTTGTTACCACAGTGTCCAAAGAAGGGCCAGAAGTATACAGAATGGTGTTGTCTGCGTAGAGGTGGATCAGAGAATCACCAGCAGCAAGAGCGACATTATTGATGTATACAGAGAAAAGAGTTGTCCCAAGAATTGAACCCTGTGGTAACCCCATAGAGACTGCCAGAGGTCCGGACAACAGGCCCTCCGATTTGACACACTGAAGTCTATCTGAGAAGTAGTTGGTGAACAATCGTTTAGGATCTATCTTTTAGCCTGCCTGAGGTGCGCCCGTGACCAGCTCAGAAACCAGATTGCACAGCGGAGGTACGGTGGGATTTGAAATGGTCGATGATCTGTTTGTTAACTTAGAAAGACAGATATAGATATAGGTCTGTAGCAGTTTGGGTCTAGAGGCAGGGTAGGATAGATATAGGTCTGTAGCAGTTTGGGTCTAGAGGCATGGTAGGATAGATATAGGTCTGTAACAGTTTGGGTCTAGAGGCATGGTAGGATAGATATAGGTCTGTAACAGTTTGGGTCTAGAGGCATGGTAGGATAGATATAGGTCTGTAACAGTTTGGGTCTAGAGGCATGGTAGGATAGATATAGGTCTGTAACAGTTTGGGTCTAGAGGCATGGTAGGATAGATATAGGTCTGTAACAGTTTGGGTCTAGAGGCATGGTAGGATAGATATAGGTCTGTAACAGTTTGGGTCTAGAGGCATGGTAGGATAGATATAGGTCTGTAACAGTTTGGGTCTAGAGGCATGGTAGGATAGATATAGGTCTGTAACAGTTTGGGTCTAGAGGCATGGTAGGATAGATATAGGTCTGTAACAGTTTGGGTCTAGAGGCATGGTAGGATAGATATAGGTCTGTAACAGTTTGGGTCTAGAGGCAGGGTAGGATAGATATAGGTCTGTAACAGTTTGGGTCTAGAGGCATGGTAGGATAGATATAGGTCTGTAACAGTTTGGGTCTAGAGGCATGGTAGGATAGATATAGGTCTGTAGCAGTTTGGGTCTAGAGGCATGGTAGGATAGATATAGGTCTGTAGCAGTTTGGGTCTAGAGGCATGGTAGGATAGATATAGGTCTGTAACAGTTTGGGTCTAGAGGCATGGTAGGATAGATATAGGTCTGTAACAGTTTGGGTCTAGAGGCATGGTAGGATAGATATAGGTCTGTAACAGTTTGGGTCTAGAGGCATGGTAGGATAGATATAGGTCTGTAACAGTTTGGGTCTAGAGGCATGGTAGGATAGATATAGGTCTGTAACAGTTTGGGTCTAGAGTGTCTCCCCCTTGGAAGAGGGGGATGACCGTGGCAGCTTTCCAATCTTTGGGGATCTCAGACGACACGAAAGAGAGGTTGAACAGGCTAGTAATAGGGTTTGTAACAATTGCAGCGGATAATTTTAGAAAGAGAAGGTCCAGATTGTCTAGCCCAGCTGACAGTACGCTACACTTCTACACTCTACTGTACTCTACTACACTCTACTGTACTCTACTACACTGTACTGTACTCTACTACACTCTACTGTACTCTACTACACTCTACTGTACTCTACTACACTCTACTGTATAGTACTGTACTCTACTACACTCCACAACACTCGGCTACACTGCTGTACTCTACTACACTCTTTGATACTACTAAACTTGACTGTAGTATACTCTACTGTACTCTACACTTCTGCACTTTTACACTACTATACTCTACTGCACGTCATTGTACTTTACTACACTACTGTACTCTACTACACTATTGCACTCTACTACACGCTACTGTACTCTACTACACTATTGTACTCTACTACACTCTGCTACACTCTACTGTACTATACTCTACACTTCTTTACACTTCTTTACTTCTACACTACTACACTGAACTCCATTACACCATACTGTACTATACTATAGTGTACTGTACTACACTATACTGTACTCTACTGTACTCTACTACATTCTACTACACTATACTGTGCTCTACCACTCTATACTGTACTCTACTACACTATACTGTACTGTACTACACTATACTGTACTCTACTTTGCTCTACTACATTCTACTACACTCTACTGTACTCTACTACACTATACTGTACTCTACCACGCTATACTGTACGCTACTACACTAATGTACTCTACTACACTACACTGTACTATACTACACTATACTGTACTCTACTACATTCTACTGTACTCCACTGTAGTATACTAAACTCCACTACACTCTACTTTACTCCACTACACTCTACTGTACCCGAGTACATGCCACTACACTCTACTGTACTCTACTACACAACTGTACTCTACTACACTCTACTGTACTCTAATACACTATACTGTATTCTACACCGGTGTACCTGGCACCTGCTACCATACCCCGTTCAAAGTCACTTAAGTCTTTTGTCTTGCCCATCCACCCTCTGAATGGCACACACACAATTCATGTCTCAATTATCTCAAGGCTTAAAAGCCCCTTTTATCTCAATTTCCGCCTGAATGACGTGCCCAAAGTAAACGGCTTGATGCTCAGACCCTGAAGCCATGATATGAATATAATTGGTACCATTGGAAAGAAAACCCTTTGAAGTTTGTAGAAATGTTCAACAAATGTAGGAGAATATAACACAATAGATATGGTAGGAAAAAATCCAAATAAATCAACCAGAATTATTTTTTTGAGAGAGACCATCCTCTTAATGGCAAGTATAAGGTCATACTGAAAATTATCTCCCTGGATGCAATTCCTATGGCTTCCACAGGGTGTCCGCAGGCTATGTTCAAGGTTTCGGGGTTGTAACTTCAAAAACGAATAAGAAATATCAGTTTTAGTACAGGGACACAGTCTTGGAAATTTGTGTTAGCATGCCCATGAAGACAGGACGCATCTGCTAAAATCGGTTTCCTATAAACATCTTAAAAACTTCTTTCCGTAAGAAATATTATAGTTTGATTACATTTTAGGGTATCTGAGGAGTAAAAAGAAATGTTGAAACAAAGTTCAGGGATACATTTTCGGATTCCTTTGTCTGCATGTTGAACGAGTGGATTACTCAAATCAATGGCGCCAACTAAACAGACATTTTGGGATATGAAGAAGGATTTTATTGAACAAAACGACACTACATGTTTTAGCTAGGACCCTTCTGGATGACAAATCAGAGGAAGATTTTCAAAAAGTAAGTAAATATTTAATCGCTATTAGTGAATTTATGAAACCTGTGCCGGTGGAAAAATATTTTGATGTGGGGCGCCGGCCTCAAACAATCACATGACATGTTTTGGCTGTAATAGCTACTGTAAATCAGACAGTGCAGTTAGATTAACAAGAATTTAATCTTTCAACCGATATAAAACACTTATGTACCTAAATGTTTAATATCCATAACTTGTATGATTATTTATTTGAATTGCGCATCCTCCAGTTTCACCGGAAGCGAGACTCCTAGCCCAAACAGGTTCTTTAACCTGTCTCCTCCCCTTCATCTACATGTCTCCTCCCCTTCATATACATGTCTCCTCCCCTTCATCTACATGTCTCCTCCCCTTCATATACATGTCTCCTCCCCTTCATCTACATGTCTCCTCCCCTTCATATACATGTCTCCCCCCTTCATCTACATGTCTCCTCCCCTTCATCTACATGTCTCCTCCCCTTCATCTACACTGATTGAAGTGGATTTACAAGTGACATCAATAAGGGATCATAGCATTCACCTGGTCAGTCTGTGTCATGGGAAGAGCAGGTGTCCGTAATGTTTTGTCCACTCAGTGTTATACATATCATATCATAATGCACCACATGAGGTTGGTGGCACCTTAATTGGGGAGGATGGGCTCATTGTAATGTCTGGAGAGAAATGAGTGGAATGGTATCAAACACATGGTTGCCATTCCATTCGCTCTGTTCCAGCCATTATTAAGTCCTTCCTTCAGCAGCATCCACTGTAGTGTACAACTTTTGACTAGAGCCCAATAGGGAACAGGGTGGCGACTCATCCCCTGTCTGTTTTAACCTCTCATCTTTAGAAGAGTGGCATGCTAACCCTGTACACTGCATTAGGACTTTTCTGCATCGATAAGCTTCACTCTTCCATGTCAGCTGAGAGTCACAGTGGCCTAAGGGCTGGTCAAAGGCTGTCTCAACCAATCAGGGAGATCACAGCCTCTCCAGAGACCACAAACACTACTGACCAATTCCAGATGGGAGGATGATTCATCCCCCCCCCCTCACCTTTTCGACTGCCACATGGACACACTATGTCAACCACTAACAGCAAACATCACTTGTACACATAGACCATGAACAATCGACATTACCTAAAAAACTAAGAGAAAATAAACCGTAAAAGCAGGACTAAATACAGTTCTGACATAATGACTATAGAGCCTAATATCACAGGGTCCTACAGGGACACAGTATAACACAGGGTCCTACAGGGACACAGTATAACACAGGGTCCTACAGGGACACAGTATAACACAGGGTCCTACAGGGACACAGTATATCACAGGGTCCTACAGGGACACAGTATAACACAGGGTCCTACAGAGACACAGTATAACACAGGGTCCTACAGGGACACAGTATATCACAGGGTCCTACAGGGACACAGTATAACACAGGGTCCTACAGGGACACAGTATAACACAGGGTCCTACAGAGACACAGTATAACACAGGGTCCTACAGGGACACAGTATATCACAGGGTCCTACAGGGACACAGTATAACACAGGGTCCTACAGGGACACAGTATAACACAGGGTCCTACAGGGACACAGTATAACACAGGGTCCTACAGGGACACAGTATAACACAGGGTCCTACAGGGACACAGTATATCACAGGGTCCTACAGGGACACAGTATAACACAGGGTCCTACAGGGACACAGTATATCACAGGGTCCTACAGGGACACAGTATAACACAGGGTCCTACAGGGACACAGTATAACACAGGGTCCTACAGGGACACAGTATAACACAGGGTCCTACAGGGACACAGTATAACACAGGGTCCTACAGGGACACAGTATAACACAGGGTCCTACAGGGACACAGTATAACACAGGGTCCTACAGGGACACAGTATAACACAGGGTCCTACAGGGACACAGTATAACACAGGGTCCTACAGGGACACAGTATAACACAGGGTCCTACAGGGACACAGTATAACACAGGGTCCTACAGGGACACAGTATAACACAGGGTCCTACAGGGACACAGTATAACACAGGGTCCTACAGGGACACAGTATAACACAGGGTCCTACAGGGACACAGTATAACACAGGGTCCTACAGGGACACAGTATAACACAGGGTCCTACAGGGACACAGTATAACACAGGGTCCTACAGGGACACAGTATATCACAGGGTCCTACAGGGACACAGTATAACACAGGGTCCTACAGAGACACAGTATATCACAGGGTCCTACAGGGACACAGTATAACACAAGGTCCTACAGGGACACAGTATAACACAGAGTCCTACAGGGACACAGTATAACACAGAGTCCTACAGGGACACAGTATAACACAGGGTCCTACAGGGACACAGTATATCACAGGGTCCTACAGGGACACAGTATAACACAGGGTCCTACAGGGACACAGTATAACACAGGGTCCTACAGGGACACAGTATAACACAGGGTCCTACAGGGACACAGTATAACACAGGGTCCTACAGAGACACAGTATAACACAGGGTCCTACAGGGACACAGTATAACACAGGGTCCTACAGGGACACAGTATAACACAGGGTCCTACAGGGACACAGTATAACACAGGGTCCTACAGGGACACAGTATAACACAGGGTCCTACAGGGACACAGTATAACACAGGGTCCTACAGGGACACAGTATAACACAGGGTCCTACAGAGTCACAGTATAACACAGGGTCCTACAGGATTATAGTCCTGCAATGGCTGTATAACAGCACACAGGGGAAGACATGAAAGCTCTCTTGGTGGATCCCAAATGGCACCCTACTCTTATATAGTACACTACTATTAACCAGAGCATTATGGGCCCTGGTCAAATAGGGGATAAGGGGATTAGAGTACCATTTGGGAGTCATCCTTAGTCTCTGGACACCACTACACTGTCCAGGCCTGGTAAAGATACTGTACTTGTAGTTCTCTGTGGTGGTTTATCAAACAGTTAGCAACAACCGCAGAGGAGAGACGGCAAACCTCTCTCACACCACCTGACTGTGTACCAACAGAGTATTATCAATGTATCAACATATTACCGTATTAATGTACCAACAGAGTACTGTATTAATGTACCAACAGAGTATTATCAATGTATCAACATATTACTGTATTAATGTACCAACAGAGTACTGTATTAATGTACCAACAGAGTACCAACAGAGTATTATCAATGTATCAACATATTACTGTATTAATGTACCAACAGAGTACTGTATTAATGTACCAACAGAGTATTATCAATGTATCAACATATTACCGTATTAATGTACCAACAGAGTATTATCAATGTATCAACATATTACTGTATTAATGTACCAACAGAGTACTGTATTAATGTACCAACAGAGTACTGTATTAATGTATCAACATATTACTGTATTAATGTACCAACAGAGTACTGTATTAATGTATCAACATATTACTGTATTAATGTACCAACAGAGTACTGTATTAATGTACCAACAGAGTACTGTATTAATGTACCAACAGAGTACTGTATTAATGTATCAACAGAGTACTGTATTAATGTACCAACAGAGTACTGTATTAATGTACCAACAGAGGACTGTATTAATGTACCAACAGAGTACTGTATTAATGTACCAACAGAGTACTGTATTAATGTATCAACAGAGTACTGTATTAATGTATCAACAGAGTACTGTATTAATGTACCAACAGAGTACTGTATTAATGTATCAACAGATGACTGTATTAATGTACCAACAGAGTACTGTATTAATGTACCAACAGAGTACTGTATTAATGTACCAACAGAGTACTGTATTAATGTACCAACAGAGTATTATCAATGTATCAACATATTACTGTATTAATGTACCAACAGAGTATTATCAATGTATCAACATATTACTGTATTAATGTACCAACAGAGTACTGTATTAATGTATCAACAGAGGACTGTATTAATGTACCAACAGAGTACTGTATTAATGTACCAACATAGTACTGTATTAATGTATCAACAGATTACTGTATTAATGTACCAACAGAGTACTGTATTAATGTACCAACAGAGTACTGTATTAATGTATCAACATATTACTGTATTAATGTACCAACAGAGTACTGTATTAATGTATCAACATATTACTGTATTAATGTACCAACAGAGTACTGTATTAATGTATCAACATATTACTGTATTAATGTACCAACAGAGTACTGTATTAATGTACCAACAGAGTACTGTATTAATGTACCAACAGAGTACTGTATTAATGTATCAACAGAGTACTGTATTAATGTACCAACAGAGTACTGTATTACTGTATCAACAGAGTACTGTATTAATGTATCAACAGAGTACTGTATTAATGTACCAACAGAGTACTGTATTAATGTACCAACAGAGTACTGTATTAATGTACCAACAGAGTACTGTATTAATGTACCAACAGAGTACTGTATTAATGTACCAACAGAGTACTGTATTAATGTACCAACAGAGTACTGTATTAATGTATCAACCGAGTACTGTATTAATGTATCAACATATTACTGTATTAATGTACCAACAGAGTACTGTATTAATGTACCAACAGAGTACTGTATTAATGTACCAACAGAGTACTGTATTAATGTACCAACAGAGGACTGTATTAATGTACCAACAGAGTACTGTATTAATGTATCAACAGAGTACTGTATTAATGTATCAACATATTACTGTATTAATGTACCAACAGAGTACTGTATTAATGTATCAACAGAGTACTGTATTAATGTATCAACAGAGTACTGTATTAATGTATCAACAGAGTACTGTATTAATGTATCAACAGAGTACTGTATTAATGTACCAACAGAGTACTGTATTAATGTATCAACAGAGTACTGTATTAATGTATCAACATATTACTGTATTAATGTACCAACAGAGTACTGTATTAATGTATCAACAGAGTACTGTATTAATGTACCAACAGAGTACTGTATTAATGTATCAACAGAGTACTGTATTAATGTATCAACAGAGTACTGTATTAATGTATCAACATATTACTGTATTAATGTACCAACAGATCACTGTATTAACGTATAAAACTTGGAGAGAAGCCATACACCCACCATCAACTGAGCCAGGCTACCAAGAGCTCAACTCATACAACGCTCACTGTATAACTACTAAAGAATGGTGAGTGTGACTCCAATTTCTGGCCAGTACATGCTGTAATTGTATGTTTTGTGTCCCCCACGACTAAAGACACTGGGGACACGCCCGACACGGCTGTGAGAGGTGTCATAACGTTGCCCTCTTTGGGCACAGCAAGCCCCATCCCCCTCTCCCTGCCTCCTACACAGAGGCTGCTGTGGTCAGAGAGGTCGTAAATTCCTGAGGAGGATCTCCTCATGGCCACAGTATAGAGACAGAGTGAATTTTCGTAGAGAACAAAGGAATTTCTTCCACTTCACAGAACTTGAGGTCCGAACAACATTTATGTTCCGGAGAAAGTATAAAAGATCGGTGAAGAATCCAGCTACGAACTGGTCCGTTTGTTACAACTTGGTGAAACTCATGGGAGACGGTGTGGCCACATTACCATAACGCTGTTTATATAATAGCCTCACATATGAGGTTTACATCTAATTGTTGTATAAGATGAATGAGTGAGGATGATACTGTTTGTAAAATTGTGTAATGTGATTTTTTGACTGTTTAATGAACGAAACTCCAATTCCCTAAAAAGTTTCACTAAGTCCTTGGCATGCCCCCAGGGGTACAGACAGGCCCGGGCGTCATGAGACAGCCCTTTTCGATGTTCCAAATAAAAAACCCACTTTGAGAATTTCTCAACAGACCATGTTTCCCTCAATTACGAGAGGACAAAGGTTGCAGACCAGCTTACCTCGATAACGAGAGGGCCAAGGTTGAAGTAGATGGCTGAATCTTTTAACCATACCACGTGGTTAAACTCTTAGACTATCGATACCGACAGAATTAGAACAAGTCTTTGATATTAATTACTAGTCTGCAGCTAGGAATTCAGTATCATTGAACGCGAAGACTGACAACCGCCGAAACATCTATCCATAATGACATGAATGAATGTCACTCTGAACTACCCATTGTAACCACGACAGAGAGGGCGGACAAACTCTCCAACAGAAACAAACTTTTCAACAGAAATCCCGACGACACACTGAACGTAAATATATATATTGATTGCAATTGTCCCCGAATGAGTGAGCGTTTATGTGCAAAGGATTAGCATTTCAATTGTTATAATTATCAACTGTGTGTTGTCTTATCTCAGTCGACCCCCACTTCCCTTTTGGACACCAAGTCGCGATACCGGTTTATCCCACTAGGGAAACTCCGTTATCATTTCCTTGTAACTATCAACTGTTTGTTTATGCATTTCTGTGAATTACTTAGTTAGTAAATAAATGATTTTAAGACAATTGATGTATGGATGACTCATAGTGAAGACTGGGTTCGTGCAGATAACCAACCATTTACGACATTTGGAATGAAACTAAAGTGAGGTAAAATAAATTATTCATTAATCAGAAGACTATTGATCAGATATAAAATATCTGAAAAGTTATATTAGGAAAATGATAACTTTGTAATCTGAATATTTTCCTTGGTGCCCCAACTTCCTACTTAATCACAGTTACATGATTAATTAGGTAATCACGAAATGCTAATTACAGAGAATCTTTGATAAAAACTAAAAGTCTTCATTTAATGATAGTAAAGACACGACAGAGGCTACACCAAACACTACCATGCAGCCAGGCCGGTGCGTAGCAAGGAACAGCCGGCGACCTGCCACTGACAAACGACCCGCCATCACCCGCCCTCCTGCGCTTCTGTCTCGCTCTTCAAATTCAACAAGAGACAGACAACAACACAGTTGTTGGAACACCTATATATCACTAGCCACTTTAAACAATGCTACCTAATATAATGTTTACATACCCTACATTATTCATCTCATATGTATACGTATATACTGTACTCTATATCATCTACTGCATCCTTATGTAATACATGTATCACTAGCCACTTTAACTATGCCACTTTGTTTACATACTCATCTCATATGTATATACTGCACTCAATACCATCTACTGTATCTTGCCTATGCTGCTCTGTACCATCACTCATTCATATATCTTTATGTACATATTATTTATCCCCTTACACTTGTGTCTATAAGGTAGTAGTTTTGGAATTGTTAGCTAGATTACTTGTTGGTTATTACTGCATTGTCGGAACTAGAAGCACAAGCATTTCGCTACACTCGCACTAACATCTGCTAACCATGTGTATGTGACAAATACAATTTGATTTGATTTGATTTGATTTGTGTGATGAGCAACAATAAAATAACAATAAGAAATTATATGCAGGGGGTACCTGTACCGAGTGTGTGGGGCTACAGTTTAGTTGAGGTATTTGAAGTATTGTGTGCATGTAGGTAGGGATAAAGTGACTATGCAAATCAAATCAAATCCAGTTTATTTATATAGCCCTTCGTACATCAGCTGATATCTCAAAGTGCTGTACAGAAACCCAGCCTAAAACCCCAAACAGCAAGCAATGCAGGTGTAGAAGCACCGTGGCTCGGAAAAACTCCCTAGAAAGGCCAAAACCAGGCTATGTGGGGTGGCCAGTCCTCTTCTGGCTGTGCCGGGTGGAGATTATAACAGAACATGGCCAAGATGTTCAAATGTTCATAAATTACCAGCATGGCCCAATCATAATAAGGCAGAACAGTTGAAACTGGAGCAGCAGCACGGCCAGGTGGACTGGGGACAGCAAGGAGTCATCATGCAGGTAGTCCTGAGGCATGGTCCTAGGGCTCAGGTCCTCCGAGAGAGAGAGAGAAAGAGAGAATTAGAGAGAGCACACTTTCACACAGGATACCGAATAGGACAGGAGAAGTACTCCAGATATAACAAACTGACCCTAGCCCCCCGACACATAAACTACTGCAGCATAAATACTGGAGGCTGAGACAGGAGGGGTCAGGAGACACTGTGGCCCCATCCGAGGACACCCCCGGACAGGGCCAAACAGGAAGGATATAACCCCACCCACTTTGCCAAAGCCCAGCCCCCACACCACCAGATGGATATCTTCAACCACCAACTTACCATCCTGAGACAAGGCCGAGTATAGCCCACAAAGATCTCCGCCACGGCACAACCCAAGGGGGGGAGGGGCGCCAACCCAGACAGGAAGATCACATCAGTGACTCAACCCACTCCAGTAAGCCCCAGTAAGCCAGTGACTTATGCATAGATAATAGATAAATAGATAATAGATTTTAAAAAACAGTGAGTAGCAGCAGTGTAATAAAAGGGGACGGGGGGAGGTGGGGTAAATGAAAATAGTTGTTGTAGCCATTTGATTACCTGTACAGCTTGGGGGTAGAAGCTGTTCAGGAGTCCGAGCGGTTGCCATACCAAGCGGTGATGCAACCATGCTCTCATTCCAAATCTTTTCAGTATCCTGAGGGGGTATAGGCTGTGTCGTGCCCTCTTCACGACTGTCTTGGTGTGTTTGGAAAATGATAGCTTGTTGTAGATGTGGACACCAAGGAACTTGAAGCTCTCAAACATCTCCACTACAGCCCAGCCGATGAGAATGGGGGCGTGCTCGGCCCTCCTTTTCCTGTAGTCCACAATCATCTCCTTTGTCTTGATCACATTGAGGGAGAGGTTGTTGTCCTTACACCACACGGTCAGGTCTCTGACCTCCTCCTTATAGGCTGTCTCATCATTGTCAGTGATCCGGCCTACCACTGTTGTGTCATCAGCAAACTTAATGATGGTGTTGGAGTCATCCCTGGCCATGCAGTTGTGGGTGAACAGGGAGTACAGGAGGGGACTGAGCATGCACCCCTTAGGGGCCCCTGTGTTGAGAATCAGTGTGGCAGATGTGTTGTTGCGGCAGGGTAGCCTAGTGGTTAGAGCGTTGGACTAGTAACCGGAAGGTTGCGAGTTCAAACCCCCGAGCTGACAAGGTACAAATCTGTCGTTCTGCCCCTGAATAGGCAGTTAACCCACTGTTCCCAGGCCGTCATTGAAAATAAGAATTTGTTCTTAACTGACTTGCCTGGTTAAATAAAGGTCAAATACTCTTATTACCTGGGGTGTCCAGTCAGGAAGTCCAGGATCCAGTTGCAGAGGGAGGTGTTTAGTCCCAGGGTCCTTAGCTTATTGATGAGCTTTGAGGGCACTATGGGTTTAAACACTGAGCTGTAGTCAATGAATAGCATTCCAGCATAGGTGTTCCTTTTGTCCAAGTGTGAAAGGGCAGTGTGGAGTGCAATAGAGATAGCCTCATCTGTGGAACTGTTGGGGTGGTATGATATTTGGAGTGGGTCTAGGGTTTCTGGGATAATGGTGTTGATGTGAGCCATGACCAGCCTTTCATGGCTACTGACGTGAATGCTATCGGTCGGTACTCATTTAGGCAGGTTACCTTGGGCACAGGCCCTATGGTGGTCTGTTTGAAACACGTTGGTATTAGAGACTTGGACAGGGAGAATTTGAAAATGGCAATGAAGACACTTACCAGTTGGTAAGCACATGCTTGCAGTGCACATCCTGGTAATCTGTCTAGCTCTGCGGCCCTGTTTAAAGGTCTTACTCACATCGGCTGCGGAGAGCGTGATCACAGAGTCTTCTGGAACATCTGGTGCTCTTATGCATGTTTCAGTGTTATTTGCCTCGAAGTGAGCATAGAAGTGGTTTAGCTCATCTGGTAGGCTTGTGTCACTGGCTAGCTCTCGGCTGTGCTTCCCTTCATAGTCTATAATGATTTGCAAGCACTGCCACATCCGATGAGCGTCAGAGCCGGTGTAGTACGATTCAATCTTAGTCCTGTATTGAAGCTTTGCCTGTTTGATGGTTCGTCGGAGGGCATAGTGGGAATTCTTATAAGCTTCCCGGTTAGAGTCCCGCACCTTGAAAGCGGCAGTTCTAGCCTTTAGCTCAGTGTTCGATGTTGCCTGTAATCCATGGCGTTTCTCTTTGGGGTATGTACGTAGGGTCACAGTGGGGACGACGTCATCGATGCACTTATTGATGAAGCCAGTGACTGATGTGGTGTACTCCTCAATGCCCTCAGAGGGATCCCGGAACATATTCCAGTCTGTGCTAGCAAAACAGTCCTGTAGCGTAGCATCTGCTTCATCTGACCACTTTTTTTTATTGATCTAGTCACTGGTGCTTCCTGCTTTCATTTTTGCTTGTAAGCAGAAATCAGGAGGATAGACTTATGGTCAGATTTGTCAAATGGAGGGCGAGGGAGAGCTTTGTATATGTCTCTGTGTGGAGTAAAGGTGGTTCAGAGTTTTTCCTCTTTGGTTGCACATTTAACATTCTGATAGAAATTTGGTCAAATGTATTTAAGTTTCCCTGCATTAAAGTCCCTGGCAAATAGGAGCGCCGCCTCTGGGTGAGCGTTTTCTTCTTTGCTTATCGTAGAATACAGCTCATTCAATGCTGTCTTAGTGCCAGCCCCAGTCTGTGGTGGTATGTAAACAGCTACAAGGAATACAGCTCATTCAATGCTGTCTTAGTGCCAGCCTCAGTCTGTGGTGGTATGTAAACAGCTACAAGGAATACAGCTCATTCAATGCTGTCTTAGTGCCAGCCCCAGTCTGTGGTGGTATGTAAACAGCTATGAAAAATACAGATGAAAACTCTCTTGGTAGATAGTACAGCTTATCATGAAATACTCTACCTCAGGCGAGCAATAGTTTGAATTTCCTTAGATATTGTGCACCAGCTGTTATTTACAAAAATACATAGTTCACCACCCCTTGACTTACCAGACGCGGCTGTTCTATCCTGCCGGTACAGCTTATAACCAGCCAGCTGTATGTTGATAGTGTTGTCATTCAGCCACGACTCCGTGAAGCATAAGATATTACTTTTGATAGTCCCATTGGTAGTTTAATCTCCACGTAGGTCATCGATTTTATTCTCCAAAGATTGCATGTTTGCAAGCAGAACGGAAGGAAGTGTGGGTTTATTCAATCGCCTTTGAATTCTCAGAAGGCAGCCTGCCCTCTGGCCCCTTTTTCTCCACCTCCTGTTCATGCAAATCACGGGGATCTGGGCCAGATCCCAAGAAAGCAGTATATCCTTCGCTTTGGGCTCATCAGACTCATTAACCTTTTTGGGATAGGGGGCAGCATTTTCACTTTTGGATGAATAGCGTGCCCAGAGTGAACTGCCCCCTACTCTGTTCCAGATGCTAATATATGCATATTATTATTAGTATTGGATAGAAAACACTCTGAAGTTTCTAAAACTGTCTGAATGATGTCTGTGCGTATAACAGAACTCATATGGCAGGCGAAGATCTGAGAAAAATCCAACCAGGAAGTGGGACATTGGAGGTTTGTAGTTTTTCAAAGTTTGGCCTACCGAATACACATTGAGATATGGATGAGGTTGCACTTCCTAGGGCTTCCACTAGATGTCAACCGTCTTTAGAAACTGGTTTGAGGATTCTACTATAAAGGAGGGGCTCATGAGACCTCTTTGAGTCTGTGGTCTAGCAGAGAGCTTCGGTCTCATGACGCGCGCTCCCGACAGAGTTACCTCTCATTCCAATGCTTTTCTGAAGACAAAGGAATTCTCCAGTTGGAACATTATTGATGTTTTATGTTAAAAACATCTTAACAATTGATTCCATACATCGTTTGACATGTTTCTAAAGGACTGTAATGGAACTTTTCTAGTTTTTGTCTGGATGAAATGCTCACGCCTCATGAAGAGGGATTACTGGGCTGAACACGCTAACAACAAGTGGCTATTTGGACATAAATGATGGAACTTTATGGAACAAATCAGTCATTTATTGTCGACCTGGGATTCCTGGGAGTGCCTTCTGATGAAGATCATCAAAGGAAAGTGAGTATTTATGGTGTTGTTTCTAACTTTGTTGCCTCCAAAATGGCGGATATTCCTCTGGCTGTTTTGGGCTCTGAGCGCCGGTCTCAGATTATGCTTTTTCCGTAAAGTTTTTTTAAAATTTGACACAGCGGTTGCATTAAGGAGAAGTTTATCTTTAATTCTGTGAAAAACACTTGCATCTTTTATCAATGTTTATTATGAGTATTTCTGCAAAATCACCAGATGTTTTGGAATCAAAACATTACTGCACGTAAGGCGCCAATGTAAACATATTTTTGGATATAAATATGCACATTATCGAACAAAACAAACATGTATTGTGTAACATGATGTCCTATGAGTGTCATCTGATGAAGATCATCAAAGATTAGTGATTCATTTTATCTATATTTCTGCTTTTTGTGACTCCTATCTTTGGCTGGAAAAATGGCTGTGTGTTTTTTCGACTTGGCTATAATCATATGTTAATAATCATATGTTGTGCTTTAGCTGTAAAGCAAAAAAAAAAGGGAATTTCGCGCCCTGCCTTTTCAGGGGAACGTTGTCGCTAGAAAGGTTAATGGAAAAAAAAAGGATTCTGCCAGTTCGTGGTGAGTAATCGCAGTCCTGATGTCCAGAAGTTATTTTCGGTCATAAGAGACGGTAGCGGCAACATTATGTACAAAATAAGTTAACAAACAACCCTAATTAACAAACAAAAAAACATAATCGGCTGGTGACGTGTAAAATGTCAACCTTCTTCTCCATTTGAAGATCAAGCCGATCCTAGTTGTTTTAGGCCTAATTCTATTTAGCCTTTATCAAAAACATGTCAATAATCAACTGACTGGCTTTCTTAACTTTTCCATATTCTATTCTAAAATTGATTTTTTTTAAAGAGTCCTACACACTATCTACACACAATACCCATAATGATGAAGTGAAAAAAGGTTTAGATTTTAATTTTAAAAAACTAAAATACCTTATTTAACCTCATAGTCCTTAAATGTAAATGTATAGTCCTCTAGGGGCATTATTTCATTTTTGGATAAAAAGACGTGCCCGTTTTAAGCGCAATATTTTGTCAGGAAAAGATGCTCGACTATGCATGGAATTGATAGCTTTGGAAAGAAAACACTCTGACGTTTCCAGAACTGCAAAGATTTTCACTGTGAGTGACCTAGAACAAAACCTTCAGGCAAAACCAAGATGTTTCAGCAACCAGGAAATGAACAGGATTTCCGAAGCTACGTTTTCCATGATCTCCTTATATGGCTGTGAATGCGACAGGAATGAACGGACCCTTTCTATCGTTTCCCCAAGGGGTCTGGAGCATTGTGACGTATTTGCAGGCATATCATTGGAAGATTGACCATAAGAGACTACAATTGCCAAGTGTCCGCACAGTCCTGCGTGGAAATTGGTGCGCAAAACTCAGCTACTGGTATTTTTCCATGCGATTCTGAGAACAAAGCATGCTTCCAGGCACGGCATTTCAATGAAGAGATATATGACAAAACACATTGAGGATTGATTCAAACAACGTTTGCCATGTTTCAGTCGATATTATGGAGTTAATTCGGAAAAAAGTTCGACGTGTAGGTGACTGAATTTTCGGTTAGTTTCGGTAGCCAAATGCATAGTAACAAAACGGAGCGATTTGTCCTACACAAAGAATCTTTCAGGAAAAACTGGACATCTGCTATGTAACTGAGAGTCTCCTCATTGAAACATCAATGTAAATTATTTTATTTGATTCCTTTGCTGGTTTTTGTGAATATGTTGCGTGCTAAATGCTACGCTAAATGCTAAGCTAGCTATCAACACTCTTACACAAATTTACATTTACAAAAATGATTGATTTTCTCTGGTTCAAAAGCATATTTTGAAAATCTGAGATGACAGTGTTGTTAAGAAAAGGATAAGCTTGAGAGCAGGCATATTTATTTCATTTCATTTGCGATTTTTAGAAATCGCTAACGTTGCGTTATGGTAATGAGCTTTGAGGCTGTAGTCACGATCCCGCATACGGGATGGGGAGGAATATGAAGTTAAATATGTATTCAGACCCTTTTCAATGAAACTCGATTGAGCTAGGTGCATCCTGTTTACATTGATCATCCTTGAGATGCTTCTACAACTTCATTGGAGTCCACCTGTGGTAAATTAAATTGATTGCACGGGATTTGGAAAGGAACACACCTGTCTATACAAGTTGACAGCTCATGTCAGAGCAAAAACCAAGCCTTGAGGTCGAAGGAATTGTCCGTAGACAGTATCACCATAACAACAACAGGTAGAAAGGTTGATAAATAGTATCACCATAACAACAGGTAGAAAGGTTGATACATAGTATCACCATAACAACAGGTAGAAAGGTTGATAAACAACTGACTACTGGGACCACTGTCTACTGGAACCACTGTCTACTGGGACCACTGACTACTGGGACCGCTGACTACTGGGACCGCTAACTACTGGGACCGCTGACTACTGGGACCGCTGTCTACTGGGACCACTGACTACTGGGACCACTGTCTACTGGGACCACTGTCTACTGGGACCACTGACTACTGGGGCCACTGACTACTGGGACCACTAACTACTGGGACCACTAACTACTGGGACCACTAACTACTGGGACCACTGTCTAATGGGACCACTGTGTACTGGGACCACTGACTACTGGGACCACTGTCTACTGGGACCACTGACTACTGGGACCACTGACTACTGGGACCACTGACTACTGGGACCACTGACTACTGGGACCACTGACTACTGGCACCACTGACTACTGGCACCACTGACTACTGGCACCACTGACTTACTGGCACCACTGTCTACAGTTTGAGACCTACTGGGACCACTGTCTACAGTTTGAGACCTACTGGGACCACTGTCTACAGTTTGAGACCTACTGGGACCACTGTCTACAGTTTGAGACCTACTGGCACCACTGTCTACAGTTTGAGACCTACTGGCACCACTGTCTACAGGGACTAGTGTCTACTGGAACCACTGTTTACAGGGACATTTGTATATTGGCACCACTGTCTACTGGGACCACTGTCTAAAGACTGTCCACTGACTACTGGGATCACTGTCTACTGGGACTACTGACTACTGGGATCACTGTCTACTGGAACCACTGACTACTGGCACCACTGTCTACTGGGACCACTGTCTAAAGACTGTCCACTGACTACTGGGATCACTGTCTACTGGGACTACTGACTACTGGGATCACTGTCTACTGGGACTACTGACTACTGGGATCACTGTCTACTGACTTACCACTGTCTACAGTATGAGACCTACTTGAACCACTGTCTGCTGGGACCACTATCTACAGGAACCACTGTCTACTGGGACCACTGTCTACTGGGACCACTGTCTACTGGGATCACTGTCTACTGGGACCACTGTCTACTGGGATCACTGTCTACTGACTTACCACTGTCTACAGTATGAGACCTACTTGAACCACTGTCTGCTGGGACCACTATCTACAGGAACCACTGTCTACTGGGACCACTGTCTACTGGGATCACTGTCTACTGACTTACCACTGTCTACAGTATGAGACCTACTTGAACCACTGTCTGCTGGGACCAATGTTTACTGGGACCACTGTCTGCTGGGACCACTGTCTACTGGGACCACTGTTCTCTGGGATCACTATCTATTGGGACCACTGTCTACCAGAACCGCGCTGTCTACTGACTGTCTACTGAGACCACTGTCTACTGACTGACCACTGGGACCAGTTAAGGAATGCATTAACTAATTTTCTCTCTTTCCTATCCCCCAGATACTTTGAAATCATTTCAGCAATCAGGATTATTTTCCCTCAACTATCCACAGCTCTTTCTCTCTCTCTCTATCTATCTGGGATTTCCCTAGTTACATATTTGATGAGTCAGAACAATTATTATTGTTGTCTTTACTATCAGAGCATACAGCCAGTGGTAGGTGCAGACTAGGCTAGCCTTGCATAGCGTAGTTAACCTTTCTCTACCTAGCATTTGTACCACATACTGTATGGATTGAGTATAGTTAGCATTCCCTCCACCCCTCTCATATGTATGGATCCTATCCTAACATGGTATAGTTAGCATTTCCTCCACCCCTCTCATATGGATGGATCCTATCATAGCATAGCTAGCATTCCTTCCTCTTTTCCCAAGTGAGTTTAGTGCTTCTGCCTCTCCTCTTAGGTGGGTGTAGCCTAGCATAGCATAGTTATCTCTCCTCCTTAGGTGGATCTAGCCCAGCATAGCATCATGCTCTCCTCCCAGGCTTCTCCCTCCCTGCAGAGGTTTGTTTAGCTGATCCCAGGGCAGCTTTCAACACAGGAGATTAACCTGAATAGTTGTCATGTGAGTGAATGGAACAAGGCGGCTTAGTGCCGTGTTGTTTAGACTGGTCATCCCTAATAGACACAGCTGCTGCTCTGCCTGGCCTGCTACCCAGCAAACCGGGAACATTCGGCTTACAGTTGGCTTACTTGAGTAAAAGTAAAGATACAGTAATAGAAAATGACTGAAGTAAGTGAAAGTCACTCAGTAAAATATTAATTGAGTAAAAGTCTAAAAGTATTTGGTTAGGTATCAAAAGTAAATGTGTAAATCATTTCAAATTCCTTATATTAAGCAAACCAGACAGCACCATTTTCTTGTTTTTTTAATATACGGATAGCCAGGGGCACACTCCAACACTCAGACATTATTTTCAAATGAACAAAAACAACAGTACTGCCATCAAACATATACCTTATGGGACAGCTAAAAACAATGCCTCCCCATTCAAAGCTCAATCCAAAAATGCCTCCCCATTAACTGAAAGAGAGGCTCCTTTTGTAGGGCTAGCCCCTCCCCTCAGAACATTTAACACTAATTAATTAAGCAATTACCTATACAAACCTACATTTTCCATTTAACTAAACTAAACAGGGAGCCCAGCTGTTGGCTGGGCTCCCTGCCTGTGCCATTAAACCCCTACAACTCATCCAGAACGCCGCAGCCCGTCTGGTGTTCAACCTTCCCAAGTTCTCTCACGTCACCCCGCTCCTCCGCTCTCTCCACTGGCTTCCAGTTGAAGCTCGCATCCGCTACAAGACCATGGTGCTTGCCTACGGAGCTGTGAGGGGAACGGCACCTCAGTACCTCCAGGCTCTGATCAGGCCCTACACCCAAACAAGGGCACTGCGTTCATCCACCTCTGGCCTGCTCGCCTCCCTACCACTGAGGAAGTACAGTTCCCGCTCAGCCCAGTCAAAACTGTTCGCTGCTCTGGCCCCCCAATGGTGGAACAAACTCCCTCACGACGCCAGGACAGCGGAGTCAATCACCACCTTCCGGAGACACCTGAAACCCCACCTCTTTAAGGAATACCTAGGATAGGATAAAGTAATCCTTCTCACCCCCCTTAAAAGACCTAGATGCACTATTGTAAAGTGGCTGTTCCACTGGATGTCATAAGGTGAAAGCACCAATTTGTAAGTCGCTCTGGATAAGAGCGTCTGCTAAATGACTTAAATGTAAATGTAAATGTAAAGTATATACATTGCAACATGTTTTTAAACATTAACAATGTGGGTCGACACACAAGTTAACTTCTCTGTCTTAGTACATACATTTCACACTTATGTCAATGGATAAGGACCCGAGCAAAGGGAATTGGGCTGACTTTGTAGTGCCTGTCCCAAATGGCTCATTAATGTAAATGTGCATATTAAAAGACACTGTCAGTACTGATGTCATTTTGTAACTGTTATGTTGTGATATTGTTTCATGAACATGTTGCAATGTATATACTTTAGTATGTTTAGTTAAATGGAAAATGTAGGTTTGACGAGGTAATTGCTTAATTAATTAGTGTTAATTGTTCTGAGGGGAGGGGCTAGCCCTACAAAAGGAGCATCTCTTTCAGTTCATGGAGAGGCCATTTTGGATTGAGCTGTGGATGGGGTAGCATTGTTTTTAGCTGTCCCATAAGGTATATGTTTGATGGCAGTACTGTTGTTTTGTTCAGGAATCACTTTGTAAATAAACACCCTGAAGCACAGAAGAACTTTGGCGTCTCCGCCATCTTTTTATTTTTATAGAGGTTAGGTTTTCCAGTTTAGCCTTCTGGCCTACTCTATGTGACAACGCTATAACTAGCACACTAACATAATCTATAGCACTAGAACACTCTAAAGCACTAGTACACTAAAGAACACTAGAATACTCTAAAACACCAGTACACTATAGAACACTAGAATACTCTATAACAGTATTACACTCTAACACGAGTACACTATATAACACTAGAATACTCTAGAACACTCTATAACTAGTACACTGATATACTCTATAACACCAGTACACTACATAACACTAGACAACTCTAGAACACCAGAAAACTTAATAACAGTATAACACTATATAACTCTAGAACACTCTATAACACTAGAACACTCTAGAACACTAGAATACCCTAAAACACTAGAACACTCTATAACACTCCATAACACCAGTACACTCTATAACACTAGAATACTCTATAACTAGTACACTAATATACTCTATAGCACTATAACACTCTATAACACTATAACACTAGAGCACTCTATAACACCAATACACTATATACCACTAGAATACTCTATAACACTAGAACACTCTATAACACTAGTACACTAGTCTCCCAGTCACTGCTGCTGAAAAACATCCCCACAGCATGTTGCTTCCACAACCATGCTTCACCATAGGGATTCTGCCACCACCGTGCTTCACCATAGGGATTCTGCCACCACCGTGCTTCACCATAGGGATGCTGCCACCACCGTGCTTCACCATAGGGATGCTGCCACCACCATGCTTCACCATAGGAATGGTGCCACCACCGTGCTTCACCATAGGAATGGTGCCAGGTTTCCTCCAGACATGTCTCTTGGCACTCAGGCCAAAAAGTTCAATCTTGTTTTCATCAGACCAGAGAATCTTGTTGTTTTTGCTCTGTCATGCACTGTCAACTGTGGGACCTTATATAGACAGGTGTGTGCCTTTCCAAATCATGTCCGATCAATTTAATTTACCACAAGTGGACTCCAATCAAGTTGAAGAAACATCAAGGATGATCAATGGAAACAGGAGGCACCTGAGCTCAATTTGGAGTCTCATACCAGAGGGTCTGAATAGTTATGTAAATAATATATTTCAGTTTTTTATTTGCTAACATTTCAAAAAACCTGTTTTCTCTTCGTCATTATGGGGTATTGTGATGTCATTATGGGGTGTTGTGATGTCATTATGGGGTGTTGTGATGTCATTATGGGGTATTGTGATGTCATTATGGGGTGTTGTGATGTCATTATGGGGTATTGTGATGTCATTATGGGGTGTTGTGATGTCATTATGGGGTGTTGTGATGTCATTATGGGGTATTGTGATGTCATTATGGGGTGTTGTGATGTCATTATGGGGTGTTGTGGTGTCATTATGGGGTGTTGTGATGTCATTATGGGGTGTTGTGATGTCATTATGGGGTGTTGTGATGTCATTATGGGGTGTTGTGTGTAGATTGATAAGGACAAAAAAAAACAGTTTTATCCATTTCAGAATAAGGCTGTAACGTAACAAAATGTGGAAGAAGTCAAAAGTCTGAATACTTTCCGAATGCACTGTGTCGTCGAAGTTCCACAACTTATCCCTCAATCATCTGTAGTTTAAACGTCTTTCTCTTTCTTTTCATTGGTCCATTTGTGTTGAACTAGCTAGCTTAATGGGCCCCCCCATCCATCACAACCTTAGAATTAAAAAGAGGAAGGCAAGGTTTTCACTGAACAGAAAGCAATGCTTGGCAACCTGAGAGGTAAATGGACCGGGAGCTATAAACTATAGCCAGGGTTCTGTTGCTATTAGTCACTCTGACTCTGCTTGGCCCAGTCCTGACCAGGGAACTCTGCTTGGCCCAGTCCTGACCAGGGAACTCTGCTTGGCCCAGTCCTTTCCAGGGAACTCTGCTTGGCCCAGTCCTGTCCAGGGAACTCTGCTTGGCCCAGTCCTGACCAGGGAACTCTGCTTGGCCCAGTCCTGACCAGGGAACTCTGCTTGGCCCAGTCCTGACCAGGGAACTCTGCTTGGCCCAGTCCTGACCAGGGAACTCTGCTTGGCCCAGTCCTGACCAGGGAACTCTGCTTGGCCCAGTCCTGACCAGGGAACTCTGCTTGGCCCAGTCCTTTCCAGGGAACTCTGCTTGGCCCAGTCCTGTCCAGGGAACTCTGCTTGGCCCAGTCCTGTCCAGGGAACTCTGCTTGGCCCAGTCCTGTCCAGGGAACTCTGCTTGGCCCAGTCCTGACCAGGGAACTCTGCTTGGCCCAGTCCTGACCAGGGAACTCTGCTTGGCCCAGTCCTGACCAGGGAACACCTGGGCAGCGCCCCAAATGGCACTCTATCCCTGGTTCTGGTAAAAACCATAGTGTATAGGTTGTATTCAGGATACACTCTATCCCTGGTTCTGGTAAAAACCATAGAGTATAGGTTGTATTCAGGATGCACTCTATCCCTGGTTCTGGTAAAAACCATAGAGTATAGGTTGTATTCAGGATACACTCTATCCCTGGTTCTGGTAAAAACCATAGGGTATACGGTGTATTCAGGATACACTCTATCCCTGGTTCTGGGAACAGGGCTCCGGGCAGCCGAGCGGAAATGGAGGAAAACTCGCCTCCCTGCGGACCTGGCATCCTTTCACTCCCTCCTCTCTACATTTTCCTCCTCTGTCTCTGCTGCTAAAGCCACTTTCTACCACTCTAAATTCCAAGCATCTGCCTCTAACCCTAGGAAGCTCTTTGCCACCTTCTCCTCCCTCTTGAATCCTCCCTCCCCTCCCCCTCCTCCCTCTCTGCAGATGACTTCGTCAACCATTTTGAAAAGAAGGTCGACGACATCCGATCCTCGTTTGCTAAGTCAAACGACACCGCTGGTTCTGCTCACACTGCCCTACCCTGTGCTCTGACCTCTTTCTCCCCTCTCTCTCCAGATGACATCTCGCGTCTTGTGACGGCCGGCCGCCCAACAACCTGCCCGCTTGACCCTATCCCCTCCTCTCTTCTCCAGACCATCTCCGGTGACCTCTCTCCCTTACCTCACCTCGCTCATCAACTCATCCCTGACCGCTGGCTACGTCCCTCCCGTCTTCAAGAGAGCGAGAGTTGCACCCCTTCTGAAAAAACCTACACTCGATCCCTCCGATGTCAACAACTACAGACCAGTATCCCTTCTTTCTTTTCTCTCCAAAACTCTTGAACGTGCCGTCCTTGGCCAGCTCTCCCGCTATCTCTCTCAGAATGACCTTCTTGATCCAAATCAGTCAGGTTTCAAGACTAGTCATTCAACTGAGACTGCTCTTCTCTGTATCACGGAGGCGCTCCGCACTGCTAAAGCTAACTCTCTCTCCTCTGCTCTCATCCTTCTAGACCTATCGGCTGCCTTCGATACTGTGAACCATCAGATCCTCCTCTCCACCCTCTCCGAGTTGGGCATCTCCGGCGCGGCCCACGCTTGGATTGCGTCCTACCTGACAGGTCGCTCCTACCAGGTGGCGTGGCGAGAATCCGTCTCCTCACCACGTGCTCTCACCACTGGTGTCCCCAGGGCTCTGTTCTAGGCCCTCTCCTATTCTCGCTATACACCAAGTCACTTGGCTCTGTCATAACCTCACATGGTCTCTCCTATCATTGCTATGCAGACGACACACAATTAATCTTCTCCTTTCCCCCTTCTGACGACCAGGTGGCGAATCGCATCTCTGCATGTCTGGCAGACATATCAGTGTGGATGACGGACCATCACCTCAAGCTGAACCTCGGCAAGACGGAGCTGCTCTTCCTCCCGGGAAGGACTGCCCGTTCCATGATCTCGCCATCACGGTTGACAACTCCATTGTGTCCTCCTCCCAGAGCGCTAAGAACCTTGGCGTGATCCTGGACAACACCCTGTCGTTCTCAAATAACATCAAGGCGGTGGCCCGTTCCTGTAGGTTCATGCTCTACAACATCCGCAGAGTACGACCCTGCCTCACACAGGAAGCGGCGCAGGTCCTAATCCAGGCACTTGTCATCTCCCCGTCTGGATTACTGCAACTCGCTGTTGGCTGGGCTCCCCTGCCTGTGCCATTAAACCCCTACAACTCATCCAGAACGCCGCAGCCCGTCTGGTGTTCAACCTTCCCAAGTTCTATCACGTCACCCCGCTCCTCCGCTCTCTCCACTGGCTTCCAGTTGAAGCTCGCATCCGCTACAAGACCATGGTGCTTGCCTACGGAGCTGTGAGGGGAACGGCACCTCACTACCTCCAGGCTCTGATCAGGCCCTACACCCAAACAAGGGCACTGCGTTCATCCACCTCTGGCCTGCTCGCCTCCCTACCACTGAGGAAGTACAGTTCCCGCTCAGCCCAGTCAAAACTGTTCGCTGCTCTGGCCCCCCAATGGTGGAACAAACTCCCTCACGACGCCAGGACAGCGGAGTCAATCACCACCTTCCGGAGACACCTGAAACCCCACCTCTTTAAGGAATACCTAGGATAGGATAAAGTAATCTTTCTCCCCCTCCCCCCTTAAAAGACCTAGATGCACTATTGTAAAGTGGCTGTTCCACTGGATGTCATAAGGTGAAAGCACCAATTTGTAAGTCGCTCTGGATAAGAGCGTCTGCTAAATGACTTAAATGTAAATGTAAATGTAAATGGCTGCCCCACAACACAACACACTGGGAGAGGGCTGCCCCACAACACAACAGACGGGGAGAGGGCTGCCCCACAACAGAACACAACAGACTGGGAGAGGGCTGCCCCACAACACAACACAACACACTGGGAGAGGAGTGCCCCACAACACAACACACTGGGAGAGGGCTGCCCCACAACACAACACACTGGGAGAGAGATGCCCCTCAACAGAACAGACTGGGAGAGGGCTGCCCCACAACACAACACAACACACTGGGAGAGGGCTGCCCCACAACACAACACAACACACTGGGTGAGGGCTGCCCCACAACACAACACACTGGGAGAGGGCTGCCCCACAACACAACACACTGGGAGAGGGCTGCCCCACAACACAACACACTGGGAGAGGGCTGCCCCACAACACAACCGACTGGGAGAGAGATGCCCCACAACACAACACACTGGGAGAGGGCTGCCCCACAACACAACAGACTGGGAGAGGACTGCCCCACAACACAACACACTGGGAGAGGGCTGCCCCACAACACAACACAACACAGTGGGAGAGGGCTGCCCCACAACACAACACACTGGGAGAGGGCTACCCCACAACACAACACAACACACTGGGAGAGGGCTGCCCCACAACACAACACACTGGGAGAGGGCTGCCCCACAACACAACACATTGGGAGAGAGCTGCCCCACAACACAACACAACACACTGGGAGAGAGCTGCCCCACAACACAACACAACACACTGGGAGAGGGCTGCCCCACAACACAACACACTGGGAGAGGCTGCCCCACAACACAACACAACACACTGGGAGAGAGCTGCCCCACAACACAACACAACACACTGGGAGAGGCTACCCCACAACACAACACACACACTGGAGAGGCACAACACAACACAACACTGGGGGAGAGGGCTGCCCCACAACACAACACAACACACTGGGAAGGCTGCCCCAACACAACACAACACACTGGGAGAGGGCTGCCCCACAACACAACACAACACACTGGGAGAGGGCTGCCCCACAACACAACACACTGGGAGAGGGCTGCCCCACAACACAACACAACACACTGGGAGCCCCACAACACCTTGAACTGGGGGCTGCCCCACAACACAACACACTGGGAGAGGGCTGCCCCACAACACAACACAACACACTGGGAGAGGGCTGCCCCACAACACAACACACTGGGAGAGGGCTGCCCCACAACACAACACACTGGGAGAGGGCTGCCACCACAACACAACACAACACACTGGGAGAGGGCTGCCCCACAACACAACACACTGGGAGAGGGCTGCCCCACAACACAACACAACACAACACACTGGGGAGCCTTACCACAACACAACACAGAGCTGCCCCACACAACACAACACACTGGGAGAGGGCTGCCCCCACAACACAACACGCTGGGAGAGGCTGCCCCAACAACACAACACACTGGGAGAGGGCTGCCCCACAACACAACACAACACAACACACTGGGAGAGAGCTGCCCCACAACACAACACACTGGGAGAGGGCTGCCCCACAACAGAACACAACAGACTGGGAGAGAGCTGCCCCACAACACAACAGACTGGGAGAGGGCTGCCCCACAACACAACACACTGGGAGAGGGCTGCCCCATAACACAACACACTGGGAGAGAGATGCCCCATAACACAACACACTGGGAGAGAGCTGCGCCACAACACAACACACTGGGAGAGGGCTGCCCCACAACACAACACAACACACTGGGAGAGGGCTGCCCCACAACACAACACACTGGGAGAGGGCTGCCCCACAACACAACACAACACACTGGGGAGAGGGCTGCCCCACAACACAACACACTGGGAGAGGGCTGCCCCACAACACAACACACTGGGAGAGGGCTGCCCCACAACACAACACACTGGGAGAGGGCTGCCCCCCACAACACAACACACTGGGAGAGGGCTGCCCCACAACACAACACACTGGGAGAGGGCTGCCCCACAACACAACACAACACACTGGAGAGGGCTGCCCCACAACACAACACAACACACTGGGAGAGGGCTGCCCCACAACACAACACAACACACTGGGAGAGGGCTGCCCCCACAACACAACACAACACACTGGGAGAGGGCTGCCCCACAACACAACAACACACTGGGAGAGGGCTGCCCCCAACACAACACAACACACTGGGAGAGGGCTGCCCCACAACACAACACACTGGGAGAGGGCTGCCCCACAACACAACACAACACACTGGGAGAGGGCTGCCCCACAACACAACACACTGGGAGAGGGCTGCCCCCAACACAACACACTGGGAACACAACACACTGGAGAGAGCTGCCCCACAACACAACACACTGGGAGAGGGCTGCCCCCAACACAACACGGGGAGAACACAACACACTGGGAGAGGCTGCCACAACACAACACACTGGGGAGGGCTGCCCCACAACACAACACACTGGGAGAGGGCTGCCCCACAACACAACACACTGGGAGAGGGCTGCCCCACAACACAACACACTGGGAGAGGGCTGCCAACACAACACACACACAACACAACACACTGGGAGAGGGCTGCCCCACAACACAACACACTGGGAGAGAGCTGCCCCACAACACAACACACTGGGAGAGGGCTGCCCCACAACACAACACACTGGGAGAGGGCTGCCCCACAACACAACACAACACAACACACTGGGAGAGGGCTGCCCCACAACACAACACACTGGGAGAGGGCTGCCCTAACACAACACAACACACTGGGAGAGGGCTGCCCACAACACAACACACTGGGAGAGGGCTGCCCCACAACACAACACAACACACTGGGAGAGGGCTGCCCCACAACACAACACACTGGGAGAGGGCTGCCCCCAACACAACACAACACACTGGGAGAGGGCTGCCCCACAACACAACACACTGGGAGAGGGCTGCCCCACAACACAACACACTGGGAGAGGGCTGCCCCCAACACAACACACTGGGAGAGGGCTGCCCCACAACACAACACACTGGGAGAGGGCTGCCCCACAACACAACACACTGGGAGAGGGCTGCCCAACCACAACACAACACACTGGGAGAGGGCTGCCCCCAACACAACACACTGGGAGAGGGCTGCCCCCAACACAACACAACACACTGGGACTGGGAGGGCTGCCAACCCCACAACACAACACAACACACTGGGAGAGGCTGCCCCACAACACAACACACTGGGAGAGGGCTGCCCCACAACACAACACACTGGGAGAGGGCTGCCCCACAACACAACACACTGGGAGAGAGCTGCTGCAACACAACACACTGGGAGAGGGCTGCCCCAAACACAACACACTGGGAGAGGGCTGCCCCACAACACAACACACTGGGAGAGGGCTGCCCCACAACACAACACACTGGGATAGAGCTGCCCCACAACACAACACAACACACTGGGAGAGGGCTGCCCCACAACACAACACACTGGGAGAGGGCTGCCCCACAACACAACACAACACTGGGAGAGGGCTGCCCCACAACACAACACACTGGGAGAGGGCTGCCCCACAACACAACAGACTGGGAGAGGGCTGCCCCACAACACAACACACTGGGAGAGGGCTGCCCCACAACACAACACACTGGGAGAGGGCTGCCCCACAACACAACACACTGGGAGAGGGCTGCCCCACAACACAACACAACACAACACTGGGAGAGGGCTGCCCCACAACACAACACACTGGGAGAGGGCTGCCCCACAACACAACAGACTGGGAGAGGGGCCCCACAACACAGACTGGGAGGCTGCCCCACAACACAACACACTGGGAGAGGGCTGCCCCACAACACAACACACTGGGAGAGAGATGCCCCACAACACAACACACTGGGAGAGGGCTGCCCCCCAACACAACACACTGGGAGAGGGCTGCCCCACAACACAGCACAACACACTGGGAGAGGGCTGTCCCACAACACAACACACTGGGAGAGGGCTGTCCCACAACACAGCACAACACACTGGGAGAGGGCTGCCCCACAACACAACACACTGGGAGAGGGCTGCCCCACAACACAACACACTGGGAGAGGGCTGCCCCACAACACAACAAATCAAATCAAATCAAATTTATTTATATAGCCCTTCGTACATCAGCTGATATCTCAAAGTGCTGTACAGAAACCCAGCCTAAAACCCCAAACAGCAAACAATGCAGGTGTAAAAGCACGGTGGCTAGGAAAAACTCCCTAGAAAGGCCAAAACCTAGGAAGAAACCTAGAGAGGAACCAGGCTATGTGGGGTGGCCAGTCCTCTTCTGGCTGTGCCGGGTAGAGATTATACCAGAACATGACCAAGATGTTCAAATGTTCATAAATGACCAGCATGGTCGAATAATAATAAGGCAGAACAGTTGAAACTGGAGCAGCAGCACAGTCAGGTGGACTGGGGACAGCAAGGAGTCATCATGTCAGGTAGTCCTGGGGCATGGTCCTGGGGCTCAGGTCCTCCGAGAGAGAGAAAGAAAGAGAGAATTAGAGAGAGCATATGTGGGGTGGCCAGTCCTCTTCTGGCTGTGCCGGGTGGAGATTATAACAGAACGTGGCCAAGATGTTCAAATGTTCATAAATGACCAGCATGGTTGAATAATAGTAAGGCAGAACAGTTGAAACTGGAGCAGCAGCATGGCCAGGTGGACTGGGGACAGCAAGGAGTCATCATGTCAGGTAGTCCTGGGACATGGTCCTAGGGCCCATGCCAGTTGAAACTGGAGCAGCAGCATGGCCAGGTGGACTGGGGACAGCAAGGAGTCATCATGTCAGGTAGTCCTGGGGCATGGTCCTAGGGCTCAGGTCCTCCGAGAGAGAAAGAAAGAGAGAGGGAGAGAATTAGAGAACGCACACTTAGATTCACACAGGACACCGAATAGGACAGGAGAAGTACTCCAGATATAACAAACTGACCCTAGCCCCCGACACATAAACTAATGCAGCATAAATACTGGAGGCTGAGACAGGAGGGTCAGGGAGACACTGTGGCCCCATCCGAGGACACCCCGGACAGGGCCAAACAGGAAGGATATAACCCCACCCACTTTGCCAAAGCACAGCCCCCACACCACTAGAGGGATAT
Organism: Oncorhynchus nerka; assembly: GCF_034236695.1. Lineage (NCBI taxonomy): Eukaryota > Metazoa > Chordata > Actinopteri > Salmoniformes > Salmonidae > Oncorhynchus > Oncorhynchus nerka. Next base: position 105,095,596 of record NC_088410.1, on the reverse strand, counting down.
CTTCAACCACCAACTTACCATCCTGAGACAAGGCCAGTATAGCCCACAAAGATCTCCGCCACGGCACAACCCTGCAACAGTGAATCAGGGGGGCGCCAACCCCAGACAGGCCGACCACAACAGTGAATCAACCCACCCAGGTGACTTTTTTACTGAGAGGGCCCCCAGGGACCTGGGAGCTGCCCCACAACAGACACTGGAGAGGGCCCCAGTAAGACCAGGGCTGACAACAGACTGGGAGAGGGCTGCCCCACAACACAACAGACTGGGAGAGGGCTGCCCCCACAACACAACACACTGGGAGAGGGCTGCCCCACAACACAACACACTGGGAGAGGGCTGCCCCCACAACACAACACACTGGGAGGGGCTGCCCCACAACACAACACACTGGGAGAGGGCTGGCACACTGCCCCTGCCCAACACAACACAACACACTGGGAGAGGGCTGCCCCACAACACACACACTGGGAGACAACAACACACTGGGAGAGGGGCTGCCCCACAACACAACACACTGGGAGAGGGCTGCCCACAACACAACACACTGGGAGAGGGCTGCCCACAACCAACACAACACACTGGGAGAGGGACTGGGAGAGGGCTGCCCCACAACACAACACACACTGCCCCACAACACACACACACACTGGGAGAGGGCTGCCCCACAACACACAACACACTGGGAGAGAGCTGCCCCACAACACAACACACTGGGAGAGGGCTGCCCCACAACACAACACACTGGGAGAGGGCTGCCCCACAACACAACACAACACACTGGGAGAGGGCTGCCCCACAACACAACACACCACAACACAACAACACTGGGAGAGGGCTGCCCCACAACACAACACAACACACTGGGAGAGGGCTGCCCCACAACACAACACACTGGGAGAGGGCTGCCCCACAACACAACCACTGGGAGACAACACAACACAACACACTGGGAGAGGGCCCCCAACAAAACACAACACAACTGGGAGAGGGCTGTCCCACAACACAACACACTGGGAGAGGGCTGCCCCACAACACAACACACTGGGAGAGCTGCCCCCACAACACAACACAACACACTGGGAGAGGGCTGCCCCACAACACAACACACTGGGAGAGGGCTGCCCCACAACACAACACAACACACTGGAAGAGAGCAACACACACAACACAACACACTGGAGAGGATGCCTCACAAAACAACACAACACACTGGGAGAGGGCTGCCCCAACACACACTGGGAACACAACACACTGGGAGAGGGCTGCCCCACAACACAACACACTGGGAGAGGGCTGCCCACAACACACAACACAACACACTGGGAGAGGGCTGCCCCACACAACAGACTGGGAGAGGGGCTGCCCCACAACACAACACACTGGGAGAGGGCTGCCCCACAACACAACACACTGGGAGAGGGCTGCCCCACAACACAACACAACACACTGGGAGAGGGCTGCCCACAACACAACACACTGGGAGAGGGCTGCCCACAACACAACAGACTGAGACAACACACTGGGAGAGGGCTGCCCCACAACACACACACTGGGAGAGGGCACACTGGGAGAGGGCTGCCCCACAGCACAACACACTGGGAGAGGCTGTCCCACAACACAACACAACACACTGGGAGAGGGCTGCCCACAACACAACACAACAACACACTGGGAGAGGGCTGCCCCACAACACAACACACTGGGAGAGGGCTGCCCCAGAACACAACACACTGGGAGAGGGCTGCCCACAACACAACACTGGGGAGAGGGCTGCCCCACAACACACACACTGGGAGAGGGCTGCCCCCACCAACACAACACAACACACTGGGAGAGGGCTGCCCCACAACACACACAACACACTGGGAGAGGGGCCCCCACAACACAAACACACACTGGGAGAGGGCTGCCACAACACACAACACAACACACTGGGAGAGGCTGCCCCCAACACAACACACTGGGAGAGACAACACAACACACTGGGAGAGGGCTGCCCCACAACACAACACACTGGGCTGCCCCACAACACAACACACTGGGAGAGGGCTGCCCCACAAACACAACACAACACACTGGGAGAGGCTGCCCCACAACACAACACAACACACTGGGAGAGGGCTGCCCCACAACACAGCACACTGGGAGAGGGCTGCCCCACAACACAACACACTGGGAGAGGGCTGCCCCACACAAACACTGGGAAGGGGCTGCCCCACAACACACACTGGGAGAGGGCTGCCCCACAACACAGCACACACTGGGAGAGGGCTGCCCAACACTGGGAGAGGGCTGCCACCCAACACACAACACACACACTGGGAGAGAGCTGCCCCACAACACAACACACTGGGAGAGGGCTGCCCCACAACACAACACACTGGGAGAGGGCTGCCCCCACACAACACAACACAACACACTGGGAGAGGGCTGCACCCACACTGGGAACACACAAACACTGGGAGAGGGCTGCCCCACAACACAACACAACACACACTGGGAGAGGGCTGCCCCACAACACAACACACTGGGAGAGGGCTGCCCCACAACACAACACAACACACTGGGAGAGGGCTGCCCCACAAAACAACACAACACACTGGGAGAGAGCTGCCCCACAACACAACACACTGGGAGAGGCTGCCCCACAACACAACACAACACTGGGAGAGGGCTGCCCCACAACACAACACACTGGGAGAGGGCTGCCCCCAACACAACACAACACACTGGGAGAGGGCTGCCCCACAACACAACACACTGGGAGAGGGCTGCCCCACAACACAACAGACTGGGAGAGGGCTGGGAGAGGGGCTGCCCCACAACACAACAGACTGGGAGAGAGCCCCACAACACAACACACTGGGAGAGGCTGCCCCACAACACAACACACTGGGAGAGGGCTGCCCCACAACACAACCACTGGGAGAGGCTGCCCCACAACACAACACACTGGGAGAGGGCCCCCACAACACACTGGGAGAACAACACAACACACTGGGAGAGGGCTGCCCCACAACACAACACACTGGGAGAGGGCTGCCCCCAACACAGCACACACTGGGAGAGGGCTGCCCCACAACACAACACACTGGGAGAGGGCTGCCACAGCACACTGGGAACACAACACACTGGGAGAGGGCTGCCCCACAACACACACACACAACACACTGGGAGAGGCTGCACAACACAACACACAACACAACACACTGGGAGAGGGCTGCCCCACAACACAACACACTGGGAGAGGGGCTGCCCCACAACACAACACAACACACAGGGCTGCCCCACAACACAACACTGGGAGAGGGCTGCCCCACAACACAACACACTGGGAGAGGGCTGCCCCACAACACAACACACTGGGAGAGGGCTGCCCCACAACACAACACAACACACTGGGAGAGCTGCCCCCCACAACACAACACACTGGGAGGGGCTGCCCCACAACACAACACACTGGGAGAGGGCTGCCCCCCACAACACAACACACACTGGGAGAGGGCTGCCCCCAACACAACACAACACACAACACAACACACTGGGAGAGGAGCTGGCCCCACAACACAACACACTGGGAGACACAACACAACACACTGGGGAGGGCTGCCCCAAACACAACACACTGGGAGAGAGCTCACAACACAACACACGGGAGAGGGCTGCCCCAGAACACACACACACTGGGAGAGGGCTGCCCCACAACACAACAACTGGGAGACACTGGGAGAGGGCTGCCCCTAATAACACAACAGACTGGGAGAGGCTGCCCCACAACACAACACACTGGGAGAGGGCTGCCCCCACAACACAACACACTGGGAGAGGGCTGCCCCACAACAACACACACTGGGAGAGGGCTGCCCCAACCACAACACACTGAGAGAGGGCTGCCCCCAACAACACAACACACTGGAGAGGGGCCCCACAACACAACACACTGGGAGAGGGCTGCCCCCCACACAACACAACACACTGGGGGAGAGGGCTGCCCCACAACACAACACTGGGAGAGGGCTGCCCCAGAACACAAACACACTGGGAGAGGGCTGCCCCACAACACAACACACTGGGAGAGGGCTGCCCCACAACACAACACACTGGGAGAGGGCTGCCCCACAACACACACAACACTGGGAGAGGGCTGCCCCACAACACAACACACTGGGAGAGGGCTGCCCCACAACACAACACACTGGGAGAGGGCTGCCCCACAACACAACACACTGGGAGAGGGCTGCCCCACAACACACTGGGAGAGGGCTGCCCCACAACACAACACACTGGGAGAGGGCTGCCCCACAACACAGCACACTGGGAGAGGCTGCCCCACAACACAGCACACTGGGAGAGGGCTGTCCCCAACACAACACAACACACTGGGAGACAACACAACACAACACACACTGGGAGAGGGCTGCTGCCCCACAACACAACACACTGGGAGAGGGCTGCCCCACAACACAACACAACACACTGGGAGAGGGAGAGGGCTGCCCCACAACACAACACACTGGGAGAGGGCTGCCCCACAACACAACACAACACAACAGAGACTGGGAGAGGGCTGCCCCACAACACAACACACTGGGAGAGGGCTGCCCCCCACAACACAACACAACACACTGGGAGAGGGCTGCCCTAACACAACACACTGGGGAGGGGGCTGCCCCACACAACACAACACACTGGGAGAGGGCTGCCCCACAACACAACACACTGGGAGAGGCTGCCCCACAACACAACACAACACACTGGGAGAGGGCTGCCCCCAACACAACAGACTGGGAGAGGGCTGCCCCAACACAACACACTGGGAGAGGGCTGCCCACCCACAACACAACACACTGGGAGAGGCTGCCCTCACAACACAACCACTGGGAGAGGGGCTGCCCCACAACACAACACACTGGGAGAGGCTGCCCAACACAACACACTGGGAGAGGGCTGCCCAACACAACACACACAGCAACACAACACACTGGGAGAGGGCTGCCCCACAACACAACACACTGGGAGAGGGCTGCCCCACAACACAACACACACAACACAACACACTGGGAGAGGGCTGCCCCACAACACAACACACTGGGGAGAGGGCTGCCTCACAACACACTGGGAGAGGGCTGCCCCAACACAACAGACAAGGGCTGCCCCACAACACACAAACAGACTGGGAGAGGGCTGCCCCACAACACAACAGACCCACAACACAACACACTGGAGAGGGCTGCACAACACTGTGGAGACACAACACAACACACTGGGAGAGGGCTGCCCCACAACACAACACACTGGGAGAGAGCTGCCCCACAACACAACACACTGGGAGAGGGCTGCCCAACACAACACAACACACTGGGAGAGGGCTGCCAACACAACACAACACAACACACTGGGAGAGAGCTGCCCACAACACAACACACTGGGAGAGGGCTGCCCCACAACACACAGCACACACTGGGAGAGGGCTGCCCCACAACACACACAACACACTGGGAGAGGGCTGCCCCACAACACAACACACAGACACAACACAACACACTGGGAGAGGGCTGCACCCAACACACTGGGAGAGGGCTGTCCCAGAACACAACACACTGGGAACACAAACACACTGGGAGAGGCTGCCCCACAACACAACACACTGGGAGAGGGCTGCCCCACAACACAACACCCCACAACACACAACACACTGGGGAGAGGGCTGCAACCACACAACACAACACACACACTGGGAGAGGGCTGCCCCACAACACAACACACTGGGGAGAGCTGCCCCACAACACAACACACTGGGAGGGCTGCCCACAACACCACACAACACAACACACACTGGGAGAGGGCTGCCCCACAACAACAACACACTGGGAGAGGCTGCCCCACAACACAACACAACACACTGGGAGAGGCTGCCCAGACTGGGGAACACAACACAACACACTGGGAGAGGGCTGCCCCACAACACAACACAACACACTGGGAGAGGGCTGCCCACAACACAACACACTGGGAGAGAGCTGCCCCACAACACAACACACTGGGAGAGGCTGCCCCACAACAACACACTGGGAGAGGGCTGCACAACACAACACACTGGGAGAGGGCTGCCCACAACACAACACACTGGGAGAGGGCTGCCCCACAACACAACACAAGGGCTGCCCCCACAACACAACACAACACACTGGGAGAGGGCTGCCCCACAACACAACACACTGGGAGAGGGCTGCCCCAACACAACACAACACAACACACTGGGAGAGGGCTGCCCCACAACACAACACAACACTGGG